>NC_088877.1:14828521-14962853 GCF_032884065.1 Artemia franciscana
ATAACTTATTTTGTAATAAAGATCAAAAATTTGAAAATAATATTTGATATGAAAATTTTTACTCATATTTATAACTAATAAAAATTACAGAAGCAACCTTCATTCCCTTTTCCGAACCCTCATGAATATGAGAAATAATTACTAAAATAGCATGCTCTGTCGAAACCCTTTCTAGAGCCCAAGCAATGTGAATAGAAAATCTGTATCTTCTAGAAACTTCAAAATATTACTATTAATAACCTTCATTTCCTTATCCGAATCATCATGAGGAAGAGAAATGAGTACTAAAATAGCATGCTCTGTCGAAACCCTTTTTAGAACCAAACTAATGGGACACTGTGGATGACCCGAACCCTCAAAGTTCTTGGAGAAAGGGGTATAAGTTATGGACTTTACCCATTATCTATAAATAAGATACATAATTTTCTTTTAAAATAGATCAATTTATTTGACAAGAAAAATATAGAGTATTTTTTCCCCTAAGGGCTTGTTAGCAACAGGTGGGAATCTTCAATTCTAAATATTCCAAAAAATACTATTTTATATTAATCTATACAGTCATAATACTAAATCCATACATATACGACAACCATCTTAGAAACCTCAAAGAGGGCTTGTTTGATTGGAAATTGAAAGGGCTAGTGCCTTTTTTAATAGTCAAAAGGGATTGGAGGGCAACTAACACCCCTCCTACGTCCACCATTTCTCCAAAGATATTCAATCAAAATTTTGAGATATTCGTTTTGTTCAACATCGTTGAAAGATCCGGAAATTATATCTTTGAGGATGACACCCCATCCCCACGTCTATTATTTCTCCGAATCCTTCTGATCAATATTTTGATATAGCCATGGGAAATTATGTCTTTGAGAAGGACATCCCAACGACTGCCCTCAGGACAAGGGTTGTAAGTTATGCCCTTGGGGTATATAAGGTTTTTCTAGAAAGTGTTGTTGTAGAAACTTCAAAATGACTCATCTGAATGGAAATTGAAAGGGCTAGTGCCCTTTTCAATGGTCGAAAGTGATTGGAGAGTAACTAACCCCCCTTCCACGCACACTGTTTCCCCAAACACACTTGATAAAAATTTTCAGACAGCCATTTTGTTAAACATAGTTGAAAGATCCAGAAATTATGTCTTTGAGCATGACAACCTCCCACAGTTCTCAAGGACAAATGTTATAATTTGTGTTCTGGGGGCATGTAAGGTTTTTGTAGAAAGTGTTGTCGTAGAAACTTCAAAAAGGGCTCATTTGATCGGAAATTGAGAGGTTCAGTGCCCTTATGAATAGTAGAAGGTGATCAGAGGGCAATGCCTCCTCCTCCCCACCCCCTTCATCTCTCAAAATACTTCCAATCAATATTTTGATATAGCCCTTTTGTGTAACGTAGTTGAAAAGTCTAGAAATTATGTCTTTGAGGATGACATTCCCCTCAAAGCCCTCAGGACAAGGGTTGTAAGTTTTGCCTTGGAGCATTTAAGTTTTGTATAAAACGTGTTGCCATAGAAACTTCAAAAAATGGCTCATCTGATTGGAAATTGAAAGGGGCTAGTGCTCTTTTTTAGTCAAAAGTGATTGGAGAGCAACCAACCCCCCTCCCAGGCCCAGAATTTCACCAATCACTTCTCATCAAAATTTGAAAGAGCCATTTTGTTCAGCGTATTTGAAAGGTCTGGATGTTATATCTTTGAGGATAAAAATCCCCCAGCCCTCAAAGCAAGGGTTGTATGTTTTGCCCTGGGATATATAAAGCTTTTACAGAAAGTGTGTTCATATAAACTTCGGACGGGACTAATTGAAATGTTAATCAGAATTTCTAGTGCTCTTTATAAGATTCGAAGTGATCGAAGGATAATTGACCCCCCCCCACACACACACGTTGTATTGTCCCAAAATGTATCTAACTGAAATTTTGAGATAGCCATTTTATTCAAAACAATTTAAATAACATAAGGTGGCGGAAAACAGCGGTGGTGTTAAAACACCCAGTTGGATTTCTTGAAGCGAAATGAATTGATATTCACTAATTACGGATGATATTCCCAGAGATTAAAGAAATCATTCAAATATAAAAATGCATGCCACTGATAGCTCAAAACAGTATTTGAAAAGTGTCATATCTGTTAAATTTTGTAGAATTTCTGTATTATTGTTCGATTAGAAAGTACCTACAGACACAATTCCATTGAAATTTTATTGGAATTGATGTTTTTGTGCTTTATATTTGTCTCTATATTTGTGATTGGTCTCGTTAAGGCTGAAACTGAATTTGTAAGAGTAACCTTACCTTTGGAACGTAGCAATACAAAAGATGTTGCTTATCAACGGATAAAATATGATCCAAATTCCTGGTATTTAATCCATCGAATCCCAGAAAATTACGGTTAACATCATGACAGATGTTTGTTAATCTTTTCTTCCTGTTGTTCTGAATTTCCAGCAGTACCTTTAAGTTATATTTAGGCTCACTCAGTTCTGTGACAGATTTATTGCAAATATCTAGATGAAAGGAAGTACGTTAATATATTTGTAAAAAACATGTTCGTAACCACATCAAGTAACCGTAACCAATAAAAATAATACGATGTAACGAGGTAATAAAAACAATTAACAATAATTCCTCTAAGATATAGGCTTAGACTTTTAGACTTAGACTTGACTTTATTAAACAAGAAACGATATACATAAATCTTGTACAAAGCATTTGTATAACAGGGAGACAACTCGTTTTGTCTCCTTTAACAATAGAGAGAGAAAAAAGAAAATGGTATTACACCTCAATAACTCAACACGGATTGCATAGAGAAAGAGAGAGAGAGAGAGAGAGAGAGAGAGAGAGAGAGAGAGAGAGAGAGAGAAGAAGCGGAAAAAAATCATCTCATTGAGACACGGATGGGACTTATAAACTAGTTTATAATGATTACTCATTTTGTCTTCTTTAACAATAGAGAGAGAAAAAAGAAGAAGGAGTTGCACCTAGATAATTCAACACGGATTACATAGAGAAAGAGAGAGAGAGAGAGAGAGTGTGAGAGAGAGAGAGAGAGAAAGAGAGAGAGAGAAACGGAAAAAAATCAACTCATTGAGACACGGATGGGACTTAGAAACTAATTTATAAATAAATCACTTTACATTCAGTCCCCGCTACTGTAGGCAGAAAGAACTCGCTTATTAAATCAAATAGTGTATATTTATTGGCAATCTCAGGAAGTTGATATCTTAAACTTAGTCTTGATCTCTCATTTTTGATAAAAGGAAAAAGAAACTTATTCCTTGCTCTTGATAAATGGCTATGTTTATTTTCGACCAAGAGTACCATGTTATTGAAAGAATTATCCCTACGTTGGATTTCTTAGAACCATATGCCTATATTAAGGTGAAAAATGTGTTGTAAATGAAGAATATCAAGAAATAAAAAATATGTTTTAGTTTCAGACAATTCTTTTGTCTTCCTAGGGTGTGTTAAAAAAAGGTCCAGGATTCTTATTGCCTTGTTTTGGACAATTTAGAGTCTTTGTAAATGTGAAGGGAATGTCAACATCCAAACAGTCGGGCAATATTGAAAATAGCATTCAACTAATGAAAAATATAATTTTCTCATTATTTGGTAAGGAAACAGGAGCTTTACTTTATGCAAACAACCGAGATTCCTGGACATCGTTGCCTCGATTTTATTAATATGCGCCTTAAAAGACAAAATTGTGTCAATGTAGATACCTAAATATCTAAATACATCCACTCTTTTTATGGAGGAAGTTCCAATACTAATAGTTTTAAATGACACACGCTCCAATGCTCTCAAACTTCTCCCAAAAACCACATATTCTGACTTCTCTAGGTTAGGTACTAGTCGATCAGAATGAAACCAAGAATTTACATTAAAAGGAACAGTTTCGAGGGTCATTCGTAGGTCCTTCTCATTGCCAGCCTTCCAACTAATTTCTGTGTCATCTGCAAACAATATAGGCGATTCATCGGAATTGCCAATAGCATTTTGGTAGGTCATTTATGTATATAATAAAAGTTACGGCCCCAATACACAGCCTTGTGGAGCCCCTATATTTTCTAAAGGAAATATATGACATGATTCCTCACCAACTTGAACTGAAAAACTTCTTTCTAATAAATAAGATCTCACTAACTCAAAAGTTATTCCACGAATTCCTATATTTTCCAACTTATCAAAAAGAGTTGCATATTCTATTGTATCAAAAGCTTTTCTAAAGTCAAAAAATAGTTGCCGCCAAATAACTATCGTCTATGGCATCTGATAAGAAATAATGTAAATCTGCTACTGCTTGCTCTGTTGACCTACCACGCAAGAAACCAAACTGATTGGGAGGAAAAAAAGTATTCTTTACCAGAAATAAAGTAAATCTACTCTTTGTTATTTTTTCAAAAACTTTAGAAACAGGTGATAAAATAGTAATCACCTATAACTAATAATAGATAGTAATAAATAAATAGTAATAAATAGTAATAATGTATATAGCAATAATAATAGTAATAGTATAGCAATAGTAATAATAATGTATATAGTAATAATGTAAATAGTAATAATAGTAATAAATAGTAAGCCTATAACTGTTGGGATTATCTTATTCGCCTTTTTTGAACATAGATAAAATCGTAGCTACTTTAAGACAAACTGGGAAAAAACTATTTTTCATGCAAGAATTAAAAATAAATAAAAGCGCCTGACTAAGTACTTCAGCTAATTCTTTAAACAGAGAAGTTGACATACCGTCAAATCCTATCTAAAATCCGTTTTTCAAACTAGTAACAACCCTTTGAAATTCTATGAATATGATTTTTGAAATACGGGAAGTACCTAAAGATTTAAGGGAAAACCTTAATTAAACCACTGTATAAGAAAGGTGATAAGAATGAGTGTTGTACATATCGAGGCATTAATCTAGTCTCAGTAGGAAACAATTGACTTAGTAATATTATAATTTTAGACAGAGATGCTGTTGACAAAATTTTAAGAGAATAACAGTGCGATTCTAGAAAAGGTAGAGGGTGTGTCAACAAAACTTTTACCCTTAAGTTAGCAATAAAAAAGTACCTTTGTTGTCAAACACTTTGGGTCCTCAGTTTTTACAGTTAAAAAAAAAAAGTTTGGAATGATGGGAAGATAAGTCTGGAAACCAAGATTAGAAAATTGGAAGGTAGAGTGATGACAGTGGTCAAATATGGCAGTGAAGCATGGATGCTCTGAATTGCATATGAAGATTTACTAGTTGTTTTCCAGCGAAAGTGCCTACGATATGCTCTTGGTACCCGGCTGAATAACCATATTTTAAACAGTAGGCTGTACAAAAAATAATCACGCATTTTTAGGGCTATAATAAAAGAAAGGTTGAGATGGTTAGGGCACATTCCGCGGATGAAGGATGGTAGATTACCGAAGATTGTCCTTTTCGTCCAGCCGTTTAGGGCTAAATGGAAACCAGGTCGCTCTCATTTGGGCTGGAAGGATGTCATAAAGAAAGATTTAAAGAAAATGGGAACCTGGGAGGGTGTAAAGAGGGAGGCTTTAAATAGATTGGGATGGAGGAGGAGCGTGCGTAGCTATGTTGGTATCACGGGGCTTAGTGTTGCGGTGAGTTCCTAGTTGTAGTAGTAGCTAGTATTAGTCTTTTTTCAAGAAAGATTTATCTGAAAACATGAAGCCAGTACAATGTGAAACTGGCACATGGTTCACTTGACTAAGAAAAAATTAGATTTCCACAAATTAAAAAATCCGAAAAAAAGAAACCCTAGTTAGTCTTATTATTGGCTATCATTTCAGTTCATATTGGATATATCCTCGGGGCCTTGCAAACAGGGCCTAAATACTCTATTCCAAATATTAAGGGAGAGGAAAATGAAAATAATTATGTAAGTAGTGACGGGATTCCAATTTCCACAAGACACATAGGAAGTGTACTTTTGGAGCTACTAATCCCTAGAAAATGTTAATACGAACATCTGGGTCTTATACAGTAGTATAGTGCATCTGTAATGATATTGTAAACCTCTTTGTTGCGTAATTGGGAATGTTTGTTTACTTATGCAAATGTTTTCTTCAAGATATCTTTGGTTGTTGGGTAATATAAGTTTTTAGAGTTTAGGATCTGTTAGTCAGTCGGAGAAGTCCTGGATGTAAAAAAACTGAACATGGTTCAAATTCGAAGATTAGGATGATGTAATCTTACGTGACGTGTTTTGTTTTCAGGGGACCTTTGAAATCCATCATAACTGATTTTGAAGGTCAACGACACTGACATGTTAGATCTTACGGTTCACTTACCTCACTATTGAAAAAGAGTTCAATGTGTCAACATTGAGGATATTATTCTTGCCATATTCTTTAGTAATGGATACTTTTACTCTATTGGATATATAAACACTAGCAAAAGTGAAATAAAACCTAGAGTGCCTAACGTAGGAGTTAAAATTATAAGGGGGTTGTCAAATAGCCCTAAAATGGGACGATATATTTGCAAGATATGTAATATAACTAAACAAGTTCAAGTTGGAAGGAAAGTTATACTTTGCAGCATAATTGAATATAATATATATACAAAGATTAATTTTTGTTGGATATTTTACCAGCGATAAAAAATTCATTCTTTGTTAGTCTATAATCGAAGGAAGGAACTTAATCGAATCTGGCGATCAGACAACAACTTTGGCGGATGAAATGAAGCGAGTGTACTTCGCGACTTTCGACCGTCTGCTAGTCGAATTTAACAGAAGGTTCACAGATAACTTGCCAGTGTTGAGCACGCTCAAAGCCTTGGATCCAAGCTCGACCAGGCTTATGGACACAGAGTTACTCGAGCGTTTCTCTGCTCTTTACGGCAAGCTGGATATTGACGACATTCTTCTCGAATCTCAATCTAGTATTGCCAAGCGTTTCTTGCTCGATGAGGAAAAAAAAACTGAAAAACTTCCTAGACATTGTAGACCATCTTCAGGCATTACCAGTGGCTTACTCAGAATTAATTAAAGTACTTCGCATTGCTGCCATACTTCCTATGAACGACTACCTTCGGTCTACAACAGGACATGATCGTCTCAGTCACCTCCTTTTGATATTTGCAGAGAAGGATTTAATAAGAAATTTGGACTAAGACCAGCTTGTTGACGATCTTACAAAGATGAAACCTCGGCGGTTCCCCTTGTTACCTTGAGTGTTGTAATATTTTTTTTTCTCTTGTTATGTATTTCCTTTTTGTAAATATATTTGATCTGAAAGATTTCTGCTGAAGAAAAACCGAGATTTTTGTTACAACCATCACCATAACAATGAAGATTACTTTCACCGACGTATTATTTACTGAAATAAGTAATTTTCTCGCTGAAGAAGGCCAGCGTGTAGTCTGGTTTAATTTTCTTGTTTCATTTTAATCACTTAAACTCGTTGATTGTAATCTTCGTTGCTATAAATAATCTTAGAGGTCGGTGTGGCTGAGTTCCACACTCGGCTATAGTACATTTCCAAGCAACACACGGGTGCTGAAAATGCATTTTTACATAGAACGTTCGACCGATGTGCTGCCAAAATCCGCATTTTTTCTTACGCGACAAGAAGTGAATCAAGGGGAGGGGGGTCAGATAGAGTTCATGCCCACCCCAAGGTTTGGCCCAAATGGCGCCTCTGAAAATAATAAGGCTCCAGGTGCTGATAGTGTGATAAATGAGTTTCTTAAAAATGGTGGCTCTGAGGTTAGGAATAAGCTGCTGAAGATTATGAATATGATTTTTGAGAAAGGGGAAGTACCTAATGATTTTGTGAAAACCTTAATTAAACCACTGTATAAGAAAGATGACAAGAGTGAGTCTCTTAATAATCGAGGCATTTGTCTGGTCTCTGTAGGTAGCATGATGCTTTTTAGACTGAGAGATGCTGTAGACAAAGTTTTAAAGGAAGAACAGTGCGGATTTAGAAAAGGTAGAGGATGTGTCGAACAGGTTTTCACTCTTAGGTTAATAATTGAGAAGTCCCTTTGTTGTCAAACACCTTTGGTTCTCAGTTTTATGGATTTTGAGCAAGCTTTCGATTCTGTTGATAGAATAGCGTTGCCAAAGGTCTAATCCTTAGATGGTATACCAGAAAAATACATTAAAGTGATTTGTGCTACGTACGAGAATAATACTGCTGCGGTTAAGGTAGGAAATGAGGTTCGCAACTGGTTTTTTATTAAATAAGGAATTAAGCGGGGTTGTGTTCTATCTCCCTTTATATGGATCATTGTGATTAACTTCGTCTTAAGGAGCACAGGAAAGCCAATTGGAGACCACGGAATCAAATGGGGAAGAAAAACGCTCCTGGACTTAGATTATGCTGATGATTTAAGCATATTAGATGAAAGTGTAAGCAAAATGAATGAATTTTTAGAGGTTTTGCGAGTTCAGGGTGCTACAATAGGCTTGAAAATTAATGTGAAGAAGAGTAAATCACTAAGGCTAGGAATAGGTGAAGATGAAAAGGTGACGTTGGGTTTTGAAAAGATTGATCAGGTTGGCGGCTTCACTTACCTTGATAGTACTTTTAGTAAAGACGGTGGGAGCAGTGAAGATGTTAAAAGTAGAATAGCTAAGGCTCAGGGTGTTTTTTCACAGTTAAAAAAAAGTTTGGAAAATCTTACAACCAAGATTAGAATATTGGAAGCTAAAGGGATGACAGTGGTCAAATATGGCTCTGAAGCATGGGCACTGCGAAAAGAAGATGAAAATTTACTAGATGTTTCCCAGAGAAATTGCCTACGGATTTTTCTGGGTACCTGGCTGACTGACCCTATTTCAAACAGTACGTTGTACGAAAAATGTGGTTCAATCCCGCTTTCTAGGGCTAGAGATGGCTAGGCCACGCTCTGCGAATAAAGGATTGCAGATTACCGAAGATTGTTCTTTTTGGCCAAACTTCTTGGGTTACACGGAAAGTAGGTCGTCCTTGTCTAGGTTGGGAGGATCCCATAAATGAAGATTTAAAGAAAATGCGAATTTACTGGGAGGATCTAAAGAGGGAGGCCTTGAATAGATTATATTGGAGGAGGAGCGTGCGTAGCTGTGTTTGCCTCGGGTGGCTTGGTGCTGCAGTGAGTAACTAGTGATAGTAGTAGTAGTTGCAGTTTTATTTACTAAAGTACGTTGTGTCGTAAGATATTCAAATCATGATTGACAAGAATGGCACAGAGGCTGAATTTATGAGTTTAGCAATGGCCACCCCCTTCTCTCCTTGAGATTTAACGAATTAGACAAAAAATACAAACTTTTCGACTATACGAGTAAATAAAAGAGGTCCAGAATACCTTAAAATAAAATTTTATTTGTATTTCAGTTTCTAAAGTACGATCATTACGAATTAATTTAAGAACTAATACCCACCACTTCACTTAGTAAACCACGTAGGAGAACCGGAGGGGTCCCATCGCTAACTTTATAATTTTTTCACTTCCTCTTTAAATTCTTAATAAATCTTTGTTATTATCTGACACCCCCCCCCCCCCAAAAAAAAAGAAGAGAAAATACATGAATAGAAATTTACCGGCAAAATCCTTGGAATAGTAGGTGGATGAATTTCAAACGGTCTGTAACAACAAAATGTTAGTAAGGAGTGATTCAGACCAATAGCAACCAAAACTGTAAAAAGGGATTTAGAATCATGGTTTCAGCAGTAGCTGCAGCTTAGTTAAGAGTGAACCACAGCTCATAGTAACCAAAAAATGGAAAACACTTTAGAAAAAAAAACTACTCTAGTAAAAAAAAATTGCCACCTGACACTGGTTCGGTAATGGTAACTATTTTTTTATTTCGTCTTAAAAGTAAAAGTTTATTGCGCAAAGGAAATTTATGGCAATTAAAAAAAGCCTGAAACCCCTCGGAAATGGTGCTACATCAAAATGAAAATTTTACTATTGGAATATCACGGACAAAAATCTTTAATAGAGAAATTACAGTCTACTTTTTTTCTTTTTTTTTGTGACCAGAACATCAATAGCTCGTTCGAACGGAAATTAAATTTGAAATTCCCCTTTTAAGTGACCAAAAAGATTGGAGGGCAACCAGTCCCCTCCCCAAAGTCATCCAATCAAAATTTTGATATAGAAATTTTTTCCAATAAGTTAGAATGTTCAATATATATGGTTTTGGTGATGATATAGTCCTCCATAGTCCCTGGGGAAAGGGCTGTATGCTGTATCGTTAAAATACACATCGATAACACACGGGGTGGTATAAATTTATTGTTATTGGGCGTATTGGTATCGTAGGTATCGGAATGAGACATATCAGCACCGAGTGTTTTTTTTTGTACATGGTTTTCAAATATTTCCAAAATTATTTATGGTTTCCCAACATTTGAAAACAAATTTTCCCAAGAAGCCCTCAGAAATGGCATCAGATCGAATTAGAGGTAAACCATTGGAATTATCAAGTAAAAAGCGGTGAAGACGATAGACGACAGTCCCTTTCCATCATAAACAACAAGTAGATCAACAGGAAAATGTATAAGACAGTGGAAAGCAACTTGATATGAATAGTCGAAATACTTTGAATGAAGGTCGAAATATTCATTCAAAGTTGCATTCCACTGTCTTATAAATGTCCCTATTGATCTACTTGTTTTTAACAAATATAAAAAAATCCAGGGGACTGAGGCTTGGGGATTCAAGGTTCTCCCAAGATTTGTTTGGTGCCCTCAATTCCTTTTTTCTGTTTTTTTTTAATGAACTTGTCAATTTTTTCAATTAATGGTGCTTTTGTTACATTACTCTCACAACCCCTAAGGTTTTTCGAAGTGCTATTCGAAAGTGCTAAACAAAGGAAAAGAACATTTTGATTTGGAATTAAAGGTTATGCCTAGCTTGCATATCATAAGAATAGCGAGACGATGTAACAAAATAATGATTGACTAGCAGATCTTGATAAGGTAAATGGAGGGTTTTTTATGCATTTGAGGAGACTAAATTTGAATGAAACTAAATGGACAATTTCTGTCGTAAAGCTGCCTAGGAAGCTGAAATAACTTATTAGAATTTGTATCTACTATTATAAATAGTTTGAACATTTGCCGGCTCCACTTTAAAAATTTACGAGCTTGTCTTGTTATTAATTAGTAAACAATTTGATTTTCTCAATTTCATTTTCATGTCTAAGATAGTCTTTTAGTTATTGTTGAATTGCAAATTTTTTTTCGAGATGGTGATGAAGTCAGAATTGTGTTTCCTAGCATGCAAAATTCTAAATTTTATGTTGGAAGACTACTATATATTTTTTTTTTTTTACTTTTCCTCTCGTAAAGGAATCCTGGATCTACCAATGTAAGACGATCCTCAGACAAATTAGAAAAAGCGGCGCCTCATCGCGGTGAAGAATTATAGCATAATGGAATTTTTCGATCTTCTATTTTTCCTAAAAAGAATAAATAATAATAATAATAATAATTTATTTATAACCCACAAAGTACATTAAACTGTGGAGTAAACACACAAAAAAAGAAAAAACAAGACAAAAAACATAACAACATAAATAACATAGCAGAATAACAACATACAACATAAATAAGTTACCTCCATTCAAAAAATGGCCAAATAGGGTCAAAAACACCGATCATTTGCCGAGTTTTAAGACATATATCTTTAGATAAATGTTTCAGTCATGAGAGCGCATCAACGATGTCAAATTTAGAGACGACTGTATGATTCCGATACCACCGAGGCAGACGCAGCAAATACTTGCAATACTTAAAATATCCTGAGCGTATTTTCTTTGTATCCTTCTTGCGAAGGAGGAAAGCAAAATCAGAAAGATAAAAAACAGCAGGAGCACAAAAACTAGAATAAAGACGGCATAGTCCATTTCGGTTATACCGACCACGATTTGGTGAAATTTTCGCGTATCCAACCCGCATACTTTTCAGCACGCTGGACGTAATAGCGGAGCAAGTAAACGAAAGTGACGTAGAAAAAGAGAGATCCAACCATTTAATACTTGCTGAACATGGTATAGTTGAAGAACCCAAGCAAAGAGGTGATGCTGGTGGAGGACTCCCAAAACACAAAAACTCACATTTGGAGGCATTAAATGAAAGGCCTACTGTGGATAGTGCAGCTGAAAGCCGGTAGAAGTTGGTAATTAGACTATTTTTTGTCCGGCTAAGAAGCAGAATATCATCAGCATATTGATCAGTATTGATCCAGTCTCTGACCTATATAGATCTAAACTAGTTTTATTGTTTGGCCAGTTTTCAACTTTTTGGATAGTTAGTTCATTGCGCAACGATTGCCTTTGGATATAGTTGGATTGATCTGGTTTTTGTCGGCCATTAAAGACAAAATTTTTGAGAAAAGCTCGAAGGCCGGTACGAGGGTAAATAAGAAAGGCATATCGAAGGTAAGATTTTGGCATAATATTTAATACACTAAGATGAGCGATGAAGGTATAAAACAACTGATAAAGGAGATGCAAAGTCTAAGAGCCTCAGTAAATAAAATAGAGGTTTTGGCTGAGGGAATTGAAGGCCTAAAGACGATTTTTTCGGAATTTTCTTGCAAGGTAGAGGAATTTTCTTGCAAGGCAATTAAATCGGAGATAGCGGGACTGGCATTAAGCTGCTCGACTTAAGATTTGCGGAAAACCCAGTCCAAGATAGATTTTCTTGAAAAAGAATTGAAGAACATGAATTTGATTATATACAATTTTGACCCTAAACATCGAGGAACCAGTCTAGCGTCAGATATTTTGTCATGCTTAAATGAAATTGTCCCGAATTTGGATCTAGAGAGGCGAGACATAAAGGATATTTTCCGCCTTCGTTCTAAAAATAATGGCGTGCCCCCGGTTGTCATTAAATTTATTAGCAAGCCTCTGAGAGATTTGGTGTTGAGATCCTCTGGGCTATTTAGCCGTCATAAGTTGAATATATCCCCTGACTACACGGAAAGAGAGCGTATGGCTCGAGATAAGCTAAAACTACTGCTAGCGGAGGCTAGGTAAAAAAATATGCTTGCTAAATTAAGGGGGGTAAGGCTAATTTTACAGGACAAGATTTTGACGTATGATTTTGAGGATGAGAAAATAATTGAAGTAAGTGGTCCGAGTGTTAGAGATATTGTCCCGATAGCTTTGGGAAAGCTTCAAGGTCAGAGCCGTCAGTCCCTTGACCATGAGACTCCAACGCGTAGCAGGGCAGAATCTACAGGTAGCTTGCAAGGATATTTTTCAGCCAATGAAAATGAATTGGACGATCCAAACACGGATATTCGAACCACAACGACATTTATTACACCGAAAAATACGGTTGCTTTGAAGATGCCCGGGAGGCCTGAACCACGGGCCGAACGCGACCATGCTAGGATAATAAGTCCAAGTGACGATCAAAATCAACCTATCAGAAAGTCACGATTAGTGGGAGTGCTCAACCAGGAAGCACCAATTGAAGGCAGTGGTCTTGAGGTGAGGGCAAGTGATGGTGAAAGCGTGTCAAGAGAACAGCCGAGTCAGGGGTCTATAGTAACTGCTGGTGATGAATAGGAAACGGGGGGCCATAGTGAAAATTCTAGTGAAAGGGTAGTACGCATGGTGCATTGGAATATACAAGGGTTTTCAGTGACAAAACTAAGTAATCTGTTGAAGGAAGCGTGTATTGATAATGAAAAGAAAGATATAGTTGGACTAGTAGAGACATGGAGTGATGGGAAAAACCCATTAAGTGTTGAAGGGTACAATGTTTTTGAAAGAGTGAGAAATAAATCGAGTAATGGTCGACATTATGGGGGGATAGCGATATTGATCCAGGAGGATATATTTGATAGCATCCATAGGCTATTAAGTGCGTCAGAAAATATTGTGTGGTTACAAATGTCCATGTGGGATAAGAGGTATGTTATAGGCTGTGTATATATACCCCCTGAAAATAGTTCTTATATGAATGAGTATACATGGGACATATTAATTGAGGAGTATGTTAATTATGTTGAGCTGTTTAGTGACCATTTTTTTGTATTACTAGGTGATTTCAACGCCTACACGGGTACGAGTACGGAGGTTGAAGACATACAGGTGGATCTTGGCAACCCTTGTTTATCAGGAATGGAGAGTATGGTTGAATGGTATGGAAGAAACGGATGCCCGAAAGGTAGGACAAGCAAAGATGAAACTAGGAGGAAAAATAGGTGGGGCCATAAGTTGATAAATTTTTGTAGTGAGGGTCGGTTGATAATTTTGAATAGAAGGGTAGGTAAAGATCATGAAAGGGGAGATTTTACGTGCTTTGGTTCGGGGAAGCCTAGCGTGATTGATTATATTATGGTTGATAGGAGGTTATGGGAAAATTGTTTGGATTTTTATGTTATGGATGTTGTAGGATCAGACCACCAGCCAATAGAGGTAGTCATGAAGGCAGGACAGGCGAAGAAATGGATGTATGAGATAGAGGGTGAGAGATATAGTTGGAGGAATGAGGGGAAGAGGGAAGATAAGGGTAGGAAGGTAATGAAGCAGCAGATTAGGGTAGATTGTATGGAGGAAAACCGTTTGAAAAATTTGTTGGAAAGTGAACAGATGCAGAAAAGGGCGGAGGAATGCATATATATACTGGGAGAAGGGAAATTAGAAGAAGCCGTGCAAGAAATATCAGAGGAAGTATACCAGAAATGCAGTGGAATATCAAATAACAAGGAGAGGGTGAGAAATACAAACGAATTCTTTGATGAGGATTGTCGGAGGCTAAAAGTAAACCTTATTCAACTTCTCAGGAAAGTGAAAGGAGCACTAAATGACCAGGAAATGAATAAACACTTATCGGAGTACCGAACAGAAAGAAAAATCTACAAGAGGTTATTAAAAATGAGAAAAAAACAAGTAGAAGAGATTAGGGCTATAAAGATCAGCGAGGAATACTTGTCAAAAGACCCAAAACAGTTTTGGAGTGAAGTAAGGCGGGAATTCAAGGCCAACGACAAACTCATACCTCCAGCTGAGTCGTGGAAAACATACCTGGAGCAGGACACTAGCAAAAGGGAGCAATATGGAGACGGTATAGGGAGTTTAGTAGAGGAGCTACGAGAGCAGAATGGTTTCCCCTTAAGACAAGTGGATTATAGTCTATTAGAACCGATTAAGGTAGAGGAAGTTTGTGCAAGCGTAAAAGGAATGAAGGGATCTTCGGCACCGGGGGTGGATGGAATACCAGCAAAGATTTGGAAAATGGGGAAAACAGTTCTAGTACCAGTTTTAGCAGCAGTTTTCAGTTTTGTGACTGAAAATAGGAAATGGCCTGACCAGTGGAATGTGTCAGTAGGAATACCAATTTTCAAAAAAGGTAACAGACAGGATCATAGTAATTATAGAATAATTAGTTTAGGAAATGTGATGAGTAAGATTTTCTGCAAGGTTATAGACTCAAGATTAGGGAAGTGGTTGGAGGTAAAGGAACTGCTATCCCCTTTTCAGGTAGGGTTTAGAAAAAATCATAGTGCAGTAGATCATATTTTTACTTTGAGAATTATGGTAGAGAAGTATAGGAAAGGAAAAGGGGGGAGGTTATATGCAGCTTTTTTAGACCTGAAAGGAGCATATGATAATGTCGATAGGAACCTGTTAATGTTAAACCTGTTATCTTTAGGACTGCCTCACTATTTCGTATTGTTGCTGTGCGAAATGTATAAGTACGTGAAGTTAGTAGTGAAAGTCGCGGGAAAGTGCTCAACTCCGGTGCAATCTTTATTGGGACTAAAGCAGGGATGTGTGCTGTCACCAAAATTGTTTAGCCTTTATTTAAATGATGCCAATGAATTTTTCGTTAAGAATAATGCACCAATGTTATCGATAGATTTGCTTAAACTGTGCTTACTACTATTTGCTGACGACATCGTATTACTGGCTGAAACAAAGGAGAAACTGCAACAATTATTAGAGATTACGGAGGTTTATTTGGAAGAGAAGAAGTTAATCCTGAACACATCGAAGTCAGTGGTGACGGTATTTGGTCGTAAGGCCATGGAAAGTGAAGATGTGAATTTTTTCTTTAAAGGTGAAACTATACCAGTGAATAATGAATTTTTTTTATCTTGGGGTAAAGTTTACTAGTAATGGGAAATTCAGTGGGCATCTGGATCTAGCTAATGCAAGGGGGAGGTATATTAGCGGTGAAATAGTGAGGAGTAGTCTTAGACGGGTGAGAGATATTAGAGTACATAAGAGGATTTGGACAAGTAAGATAGTACCGGCGATGCATTATGGAGCAGAGATCTGGGGCTATCGGAAAGGTCCAAAACTTGAGGTGGTTATGATGAGATATTATAAGAGGATGTTAGGACTATGGGATTCGTTTAGTAATTTGGTAATCCAGGGGGATTTAGGGCTAGTATCGCTGCGATCTATGAGGCTAGTGACCATGGTGAGATATTGGGTTAGGATACTGGGTATGCAGAGATTTACGGTAGCAAAGGCAGCATACTTAGAGGCGTTGAGACAGAATAGTAAAACAGGGTGGCCGGCGGAGATTAAGGACATCTTAGATAATTCTGGATTAGGGGAATGGTGGAATGAAGGAAAGGGGATTATGGGTATGGAGGAAATAGTAATAAGGGAGGTACAAGAGAGATTGAAGAATCAAGAAATACAGATATGGTGGGCAAGTCTGGATCGTTCTGGGTCGTTAAAATTGTATAAACAGATAAAGAGGAGTTGGGGGGAGGAGGTATTTTGGAAGGTTGGGTTAAGTAGAGAGGATTTCAAGGTGTATTTGGATTGGAGGGGAAATGGATTTTTGATTGGGGAGAAAAGAAAGTATCAAGGGAGAAAAGGGGAGAAGGTAGAATCTATTGCTTGTCCTATGTGCGGATCTCAGGATGAAAGTTTAATACATTTTGTGTGTGAATGTGTCGAATTGAATGATTGGAGGCGTGAGATGTATGGTAAAGAAAATTTGAATGAGATATGGATGGTAGATAGAATGAATTATACAAATTTCCTGAGTATTAAAAGGATAGCAAGGTTTGTCAGGATTGCAGCGGTGCATCGGGAGCGTTTTCTTTAAATAGTTTTAATTTAATGTAGTTAATTTGTTGTTTGTGTATTATGTAATTTTCCTATGGCCCACGGGCTTTTTTTCTGGAATAATTTATTATTAATTATTATTATAAGACACAATATGAATTATTATTATAAGACACAAAGACAGCGATTCTAAACAATTTGAGGCCTAGATCTGGAGAATTGCCTAAGCAAATTCTTTCTTCTCGCCACGTTCCCGGAATAGAATTACACTAAATTTCCTCCGTTGAATCCTAGTTGAGAGTCAACTTTTTCCCATCAAGATTGGAAGTGCTCTCTCTTTCCCGATATACGATACAAAACACAAGAATTTCTTTTTCTCTTCTTTTTTTCTCTCTCTTTCAATCGGGAAAGCGGAAGATTTATGGGACGACCAATTAAGCGTGGGGGTCCTTGGCAATATTTTTAGAATAGGTTGTTAAGAGTGAAAATATTATTAATAAAGGGGAAAAGTCCGTAAATCCTTAGTAAGAAGAAAAGTTTATATGATTAACTTATTTTGTCGTTAGATTAGGTATTTTCGCGCTGTATTCTGTTTCTGTGCGTGCTTGTAATTTGTACTGTTGTTTAATTTTCTTGCTTGTTTGTTATTTATTTATATTTTTGTGTGTATATGGCCCTTAGGCTTTTGAAATACACTTATCTATCTATCTATCTATGCAACGTGACTAATGCCTAAATTATCATTGTAAAAGATTGACGGTTGAAGACGTTGGAGACACGAAGCTAAAACACATTTAAAAATGCTCGGGGATAACACGGCACCTTGCCTAACGCCTTTTTTAAAAGGAATATACTCCCCTACCATACCATTCCACTTCATCCTAACTGAAGCATTAGCATACCAATACTTAAGCACGGAAACAATAGAAAGGTTAACACCCGAGGCTGCTAGAGAAGACAATGCATTTTGAATGAATTACATTATCAAAAGCACTAGATATGTCAACAGTCAAACAATACAGGGGACTTTTTTGAGCAGCAGCTTGTTTCATTAGCCGACCCACAATATATTGAGCTTGAAAACAACCCATACCTTTTCTAAAACCAAGCTGGAAGGGTGTAAAATTGCACTTGGAGTTAATAGCCGGTAGCAGTAAATATTCAAACAGCTTACTAACAAAACTAGACACAGTGATAGGACGATAATTAGAGCAAGCACTGGGGTCCTTACTCCTCTTGACTATGGGAGATATACAACCGGACAAAAAACTATCTGGCACAACGGACTGTGCCAAACACATCTGAAACAATAATTGCAAATGCTGCAGCAGTTCAGGACAATCATAAGCAAAAAACTTGAGCCAAAGACCATCACTATCGAGAGACTCAGACTTATTCACTTGCATAAGAGCTCAGAGTATAACACCAGATTCCACCGACAGCACTTGAGATTGGCTGATACGAATTGGGAGGATTGAGTTGACAAGCATTGTAAAATGATTTTGGAGATTAATATTAAACGAAAGCAAAATATTTTTATAATGAGAAACGAAGTCACATAGCCGAAGAGACGAATTAATTGGAGGTGAACACTTAACACTGTTTATAACACGATCCCAGGATTTCTTGTCACAGGGACCATCCCAGGCATTCAGTCTCGCTCTACGCAGGGAATATTTTTACTCTCGTTTGGTTTTCTGTTTTATTTGATGTATTGAACCAGAAGAAGGACGATTACAGGCTATCCACATACGGAGCCAGAACTTAGCCTTTTGTTTAACTATCTTCACTTTAAGATCAACTTTCCAAAAGGGATTGCGAGTACCCGTTCGCACGCACTCGGAGGGTACAGCTGTTTTAGCGGCAGACTTTAGACAGAACACTATTTGCTGATAATACGAGTTGATATCTATCTGAGTTGAAGTTATAGATATAGATGTTTGCAATAAGTGGAAAGGCACTTTAATAGATGATAATAACTGGGACAATGTCAATACATAAAGTGGAACATTGGTATTTTCCCAATTTAACTTTGAGAACCACTTGGGAGAGTTACGTTGGACAGAGGTCGCCATGGAGCAAGATAGTTGGCATGTGATTGGTAAATGATCGTCGTCGATTTTAGAGTCTTCCACATGAACTATTGATGAAAGTAGAGTTGAATCTGACTCAATTACATGATCAAGGTTGGAAGTAAGACCACCACGATTGTGAATATAAGTAAATAGAAGATCCTTATCAGCAAGATGGAATCCTCCAGGTAGTGAATCGAGAAAGATTTCAGATCGGTCGGAATTAGATAATAAGTCAGTGTTCATGTCGCCGGCGAGAACCCATTTGGTATTTTGTTTTGAAAGGTCGCTAAGTAGTGTTCGTAGGCGATTACATGCGTGTGAATAACTAGACAATGACTGCACAGTCTTTTTATTACAGGGGAAATAAATGTTTATAAATGTGGTATCACCATATTTTATCGCTAAGATGTTAGTGTCGCTTTGCAATAATATCGGCTGAGTCTTGTGTCTGAAATAGATGGCCAGACCTCCTGATGGTCTTCCACGGGTTTTTTGGGTGGCTCTCAAGAAGGTATAATGGGTCCGAGAACGCTTTAGGCTATCAACATTTACTTTAGAGAGAAGGTGCTCCTGTAGAAACACAATATCATTTTCAAGTAGCTCACTTATCAGTAGATCCTTGTCTTTTGTACCATTAATATTAAGGGAAACAAAGCTAAACGGAGTTTGAGCATTCATTTATTAGCGTTGTTGAGAGCCGATCGGAAAACTTTGCATTTCAGGCTAAAACTTACGTGTTCCATAGTGCAATTTGTACATTTTGGTGAGGCTTGGCAAGGGTTTTTCTTGGAATTCACATGAGGGCCAGAACACTTGGGATGTACTGGTGAGCTGGGACAAGCTCCAATCAGGTGATCAGTACTTTGACAGCGAAAGCATCGACGCGGAATGGATTGAAAGGGCTTAGCTTGAAAAATTTCATATCCAATACGGATTCCCGACTCCAGAACCGCGTTCAGAGCGGTTTTGTCGACGAACTCGAGGTGAAAAGTACGAGAGTCGCCGATTTGACTAGCACTAATAAGTCCTTCCACCGAGGCCTCCAAATCAGCTCTTGAATAATTATGGGGTATATCCCGGACCACAGCTAAAGGCTTTTTATCAATCACTCTGGCTCCAACGTCAGGGATGGAGCTAGTAACAGCTTCAGCAAGCGAGTCGGCTGAGCGCTTATCGCGTACCATCACAACCCAGCTTTTGCTATGTGGCTTAGATTTTAGACTTATGATTACGTCATGACCATCCAACGTTTCAAGCTTCTTCATGAGAAGGATAGGGTCGCTGAGCTCCGGGGGTGGGTTTCTTACAACGACAGCGTAGGACGGTTTTTTCGTATTTTGAGTAGGGGCTACAAGCTTAGACTGTCCCTCTGTAGCCTTGGACGAAATATCACGCAGCTGTTCAAGGCAAGAATTCACCTTGGCACTGAGGGTACTGAAGGCATCGACAGGGATCATTGGCACTTCGCTGGGACATTTGATAACAAAGTCCGGAAGCTTTATGTTCTGGGAATCGCACTTTACAAGCGAAGAAATAATGTCCGAAGCACAGTTTAATGCAGCATTGGCTCCTACGCGCTTCGATGAGACTTCATTTGGAAAAAGCTTTAAAAAAAGCAATTTATGGGTCTCACCAAGAGAAGAAGACTCGAAGAAATCGGCCAAGTACCCTTTTATTGTATCGGGCGAAACTCCTTTAGCAAGATTTTTCTGTACAAGCACTGGATAGGATTGTAGAAAAGTTCATCTTCACACCAATTACCAATTCCCATTTTCTCTAGATTCAAGATTCACTTGCGAGAGAAGTAAGGGAAGCGTTGGAGGCTGCCTACCTTGTCCCCGCAATTTAAGGGACAAGCCCGGCGGGTACCACGGCTCTTGAAAAAAGCTCTCACCCACCCTTCTGCTTACTTTTCTCCTCTCCCCTTTTTGTAACGCAATCGTCTATAATATCGGAGTTTATAATTATTTTTGCAACTGCCTAATCCTGACCTATATCATATATAGGTCATGAAAATATCGATAACAGAAATCACTGTTCCCAAGGGAATTTTCACTCAAGTCTGAAAATAATCCGCTTATTTATAATTCTTTGGACACTGAATTAATTATTATGAAAATATTGGCTATATGTCAGGTAGAGACGATAATCCTTTACCAAATATTAGCGCTAGGTTCATCTACAATTTTAATTGTAGATGTATTTCTGTTTTCAGTTCCTAAACACGTATTGTTTTGTAAAGTATGCATAATAAACTTTATGCCGTAAACTGAAATTTTCTCGTAACTGTCTAGGTTGTCTGCCATATTCTCTAGCGTTGTATATCTTCTCTAGATTGGAGATGATTAGATATTACATAAAAAATAAGATTTCAACTGAAAGTTAGGAGCGACATTAAAACTTAAATGAACAGGAATTATTCCGTATAAACAAAACACATCACGGTACTGCTGTTTATACATTGAATTTAAATTAAAAATGAGCAAATATTAATTTAAAAAAAAGTTTTTCTGAGAAAAGTAAGGAGCAAAGCTGAAACTTAAAACGAACAAAATTATTACTTAATAGCTTTTTGTAACATATATATCAATAAAACTAGTGCAAATAAACCAGCTTGTTATGGTTACCTACGTTTCTAGGATTATGAAAAACTAGCGCTTTACTGAAAACACAAAAGCCAATTATAAAAAAACAAGAACATTGATCTAGGAATCAAAAGTGATATAGCTTGACAACAATTAACTAGTCTGTAAAGCTTTTCATTGTTTTACACCAGCTAAAACATCAGGAGCTTTCAGTATACAATTAAAATTATCTTAAAAACATAAGTATAATAATAAATATTATTTTAAAAGATATAGTCATTGAACAGCACAGGCAAATAATTGATGGATATGTCAGGTAAACTTTTGGTCTAACCAGCTGTAACGCCAATAGTGAGTAATATGCAATCTTAAATTATAAGAAATCCGCTTTAGTATTACTCGAATCGAAGATCAAATAAGTCATCATATGAACTCTGGAAATACGGTTATTTCTCTGTATACGAAAGAAAATTTCAAGCTAAGATCAAATTCTAAAGCTAGTCTATAGTACTAATACTATAGATTTGTCTACAAATTTATCATGACCTATTCTTTTCGGAACAAACAAGAATTAGTCATAGGACAGAGCAATTATTCAGAAGTAATACAAAATTAAAGGACAAAAAATTAAGCAACAATCCTAAAATGTTTTTTTTTATACTATAAGAACGGTCCTTAATCGGTTTGCTGATACTCTACCGAAAATCCTATATTATTTTGCGGTTTTAGTAAAGCACTAGTTTTTTATAATCCTAGAAAAACAGGGTAATATAATTAGTTGTTTTTTGTACTAGTTTTACCGATATACATTAGATAGACTGAGAAGTTATCTCCAATAATCAATGCACAAAAAAACTACCCGCCTCAGTAACCGTTTTACTTTCCCAAATTTCCTTGCTATGAACGCCGAAAGCCTGAATTTCAACAAACTGATCGAACTAGAGGCCCTATTTCAAGTAAACAAAATTGCTGAAATATTTTAACAGAGGTCCAAGCACAAAACCCTGACTTACTAGAAATTAATAACCACGCCCAATTTATAAAATCTTGTCCTTTTGACCACCCCATAGGTAAACAGGGAGGTGGAACATTATTAATTGTGGGTAATTATTTATCCCCATGTTAACTCGTACTCCCAACCTTTAAGATTATGATTAAATCTTTTGGATAGGTATAAGATCCCAAGTTTTTCAACGCCCTTTCAATTTGATTGTGTTTTGCTGCTTTTATCAGCCTCCATATTAAAATATTGAACAAACACAGCAATTCTACCAGCAACCGCATAGTAGTACCAACTTTGTCCTCTGTAAATTCCCGAACACAGGTAATATGCTAGTAGGTCATGTTAATGATCTAAAGTTAACTTCCCTTTGTAGTTCCCTCAATTTCTAAAAGATAGTAAAAATACCAACAACCAATTCCACTCTTGATTTGTTCAGCACGAATTTGCACGCTTTTTACAGCCCACTTGTCCCTTTGCCCCCGTTAGGGAAAGCTACTATTTTGTTTATTAATGATGCCTCTCTCCAGCTTTAACCATACTCTTACTGTTACTGAATTTTCTTTCCGCCCAATTTCGAATGATGGCCTCTTTGAATCTGGATCTTGGATCACTGACGAAAACTGGCTGGCTCTCAAGGGGAACCATGATATTAAAGTTAAAGTCTCTTGCTTCCACAATCTGATCAAAAAAAAATACATAGATTCCTTCCCTGAGAAAAAAGTAAAAACATGATATAATGACAAACCTTGCACTACTAGCTAATTGAAAAGGATAATTAAAATTGATATGAATCTACTTAAGAATAGTGAAACATCCGAAGCTAACTCAATACGTAAACGCATAAAAAAGGAAATCCGTAAAACTGCTTCTTCATATTACAAATGTAAAGTCAAAGATTTATTTTCTACTAAGCGAAACAATAAGCCGACCACAGGCTTGTCGTTTCTAACCTTAGACTATGCCTGAAAGCCCAGAAAAGTGACCACCGTCCTCCTAAATTAGACCTGAACAATCTCACAAACTCCAACACGCGCCAGGTCTATGCTGTCTCCATCTCAAACCGTTTCGACTGTCTTGGTCAAATTTCAGAATCTGAAGAAGCATGGAAACTATTCAAGGACGGCGTATTGCTTTCGGCCGGAAGTACTATTGGTCGTCTGAAGCCCAGAAAAAAGTCCTGGATATCGCAGGGAACTCTAGATATTATTGAACAGCGTCGCAAAGCACGCCTAACGAAGGACATGCTTACCTAAAGACGTCTAAATGGCGTAAGAAATAAATTCCTCCACAGAGACAGAAAGCTGTTCACCGAAAAAAAGGTCACTGATCTCGAGGAGGCCACCAGAAAGGGTTACACATGCACTTTACACAAACACCTTCGGGATCTTACAGATGGAAAGCCATGCTCTATAGGCCCTATCATATCTAATGATGGAAGTATTATTACTGACAAGCTCAACTTGACTATTACTTGAGCGCTCAACTGTCCACCTGGTAGGATCACTTCTCTTCACTTCTAACCCTAGACTATGTTAGCCAGCCCGACCCTGACCTTCTTCACGTTGCATCCAACACTCCTTAGGCCCTGTGTGCAAGTGTGCACCATCCCTTCACCTCTACAGAAATCTTGAATTCTCTGAAACGGATGAAAAACAACCGAGCCCCAGGAGTCTGTGGTATCCCTGCACAACTACTGAAATATGGTGGGGCAGCGACCCTTCTCTGGCTCCAGTCATTGTTTTCCATAGTATTTCGTACAGAATGGATTCCAAAAGACTGGTGAGTGGGCATCATTCTGCCTCTCTGGAAATGGAAAGGCAGTTGCAGAATCTGCTCCAACAATCGTGGCATCACCCTCCTCTCTGTGCCCAGGAAGCTCTTCGTTATAACCCTCCTCGACCGCTGTACCACTTTCTTCAGAAGCCAAAGACGAATTCAACGGGCCGGCTTCATGCCAGGAAGGTCCACCGTTGAGCAAATATTCACAATGCGGCAGCTGATAGAAAAGACTCGAGAATTTCAATAAAAGGCGTGTGTTGCCTTTGTGATTTTCAAGGCTGCTTTGGATTTTGTCGACCGGCAATCACTCTGGCTCATATTGAAAACAACGGGACCACCAGCGAAGTACTGCAACCTTTTTGAGTGGCTCCACGAAGGGACAGAGAGCTGCGTGCAAGTCAATGGCAGACGCAGCTCATCTTTTGAAATCAATACTGGAGTCCGTCAGGGTTGTGCTGCTGCCCCAGAACTATTTAATTGCGTCATCGACTACATCATGACTCGGACCATAAACCGCCTCCAGTTTGGGTTGCATTACGATGATAGAGTACTTTCAGACGTTGACTATGCTGATGACCTTGCTCTTGTCACCAATTCACCAGTGAAGCTCACAGAAGCCCTACAAATCCTTGCTGATGAAGCCTTAAGAATAGGGCTGTTGATTAATTGGCAGAAGGCAAAAGTGATGATTGTTGAACCCCATAATTCGTCGCGTCCCCCGCCAGTCCTAATGGTAGGTGACAAACCAGCTGAGATTGTTGAGGAATTTACATACCTTGGCTCTATCCTCTCAAAATGACGGATCAATCCTTAAAGATCTAATGCACCGAATTGCCAACCAAAGCCTCAGCAGTAGTGGGAAGACTAAGTGTCCTTTGGAGGAAACCTTCTATCAGTCGTAGGACCAAGATGCGCATATACAATGCTTCAGTGGGATCCGTGCTTCTTTACGGAGCCGAAACTTGTTCGGCCACTCTGTCTGTGTTTAGAACCGTAAATATAGCCCGCATTGAAAGACTACGCTGGCACGATTTGTCAGCAACGAGAGCCTCCTGGCGTTAACTGGTCAAACGCCCTTCTCAATCCAACTCGCCCAACGAACACTACACTGGTACGGACATCTCCTTCGCATGCCCCTCGACACTCCCACACGAACAATTTTTGACTTTGATCCCGTGCTACATAGCGAGAAACGCCCAAGAGGTCGTCCCCCAACCAGATGGAAGGACACGACATGTGCCTTCTTAGTCATGGCAAATATTTAAGAGGATGTCCACATCCTTACAAGAGACCGGTCCAAATGGAGGCACCATGTTGCATCAATCTCGATGCCGGAAGCATTTTGGCAGGAGAATTAATTCAAATAAGACAAGCCAAATAATGGTATAATAGGAAAAAAAATAAATAAAAACAATGGGAAAACACACAGTTATATAGGCTTTCATTTCCAAGAGGAGCCTTCGGTTACAGCCAATGATCTTTTTTCGACATTATGCTGATTCGGCATTGACCTTTTAAATTTTAACTTTGAAGTGTGTTTGACATTTTTAATTATTTTACATTGACCCTTTTATAATTTTTCGTTGAGCTTTGTTTTCGGTTTCTCACTGTTCTATTGACAATAAAGTGCGAATTCGTTTTTCAGAAATAAATCTGATCTTATGTAATAGTTTTTGTTCGTTTTAAGTTTCAACTTTGCTCTTTACCATTGGTGTTGTTTGGGGGGGGGGGAAATTACCCCCCTCCCCAATAATTTGGAGAAAAACTATAACTCATTATGTAATTTTAAAACTGTTGCTTGTTTTAAGTTTTAAAGTCGCTATTTACTTCGGCAAGAGCTGGATTCAATTCACTGGCCAGTGTAAGGGCTTGCATTTAGTGCCAGAAACAAGATTTGGGAAGACTACCACCTTCTGACAGCAATTTCGAGCCATGCATACGAAGACACCGTGGGGGGGGGAGTTGGAGCGGGAAACTGGAAATCTTGAAAAAAACTTAGAGTGGAGGGATCGGGATGAAACTTGGTGGGAAAAACGAGCACAAGTCCTAGAAACGTGATTGACATAACCGAAACGGATTCACTCTCTTTGGGGGAGTTGGGGGAGGGGAAATTCTGAAAATTAGAAAAAATGACGTTTTTTGACTTACGACGGAGTGATCAGATCTAAATGAAATTTCATATTTAGAAGGACCTCGTAACTCAGATATCTTATTTTATATCCTAACCACACCCAGCGTCGTTGAGGAGATTTGGGGGGGGACTGGAAATCTTGAAAAACGCTTAGAGTGGAGTCATTAGGATGAAACTTGGTGGGAAAAATAAGCACAACTCCTAGATACGTGATTGACATAACTGGACTGAATCCGCTCTCTTTGAGGGAATTGGCGGTGGTGAGAATTCTGAAAAATTAGAAAAATTGAGGTATTTTTAACTTACGAATGAGCGATCGGAGTTTAATGAAATTTGATATTTAGAAGTATATTGTAGTACCGCAGAGCTTTTATTTTAAATTCCAACCAGATCTGGTGAAATTAAGGGAGTTGGAGGGGGAACCTAAAATATTTGAAAATGCTTAGAGAGGAGGGATCAGGATGAAATTTGGTGGGGAAAATAAGCTCATGTCCTAGATACGTGATTGAAATAACCGGAACAGATTCGCTCTCTTTGGGGGAGGGTTAATTCTGAAAAATTAGAAAAAATTAGGTATTTTTAACTTACGAAGATTTGATCAGATCTTAATAAAATTTCCTATTTAGAAGAAACGTGTAACTCAGATCTCTTATTTTAGATCTTCACCCGATCCAGAGTCACTGGGGGGAGTTTGGGGGACTGGAAATCATGGAAAACGCTCAGAGTGGAGAGATGGATGAAACTTTGTGGTAAGGATAAGCACAAGTCCTAGATACGTGATTAACATAACTAGATTGAATCCACGTTGGAAAAATTAGAAAAAATTAGGCATTTTTAACTTAAAAGCGGGTGATCAGAACTTTAGAAGGACCTCGTGTCTCAGAGCTCTTATTTAAAACCCCGACTGGCATTAAGACTCTGATTTTCTATTAAATTAATCTATTGATTCTTAGAATTTCGCTAGAGCTCATGTCACGTAAGCTCTTTGCTCTTCGGACCTCGTCACAAGTGCCATATGAGCTCTTAGCTTTTGTTTTTGATATATGACCTGCCCTGTGGAGCATGCAGTGCATCGCGAAAACATCGGGTGTTTTCAGTTTAACTAGTTTTGTGTCTTGACTTTGATTTTGCACCATCTGTGCAAAGTTAAACGCAATTATTCTACAACATGCCTTTTTCATTAGAAAAAAGTGTCAATTACATAAAAGTTTAAAGGGATGTAGCTTTTCCAGGAATAAGTTTGCAAAAACAAAATCTTCCATTATATTATTCTTTTCAATATATCGAATGTATTTAATTAAATATGTAGTTGTAGCTACATCAGTTCCTTCTATTTGTAACGCGAATTTTGAAGTTCATATCTGAGAAACTAATGAATGACAAATATTGGGTCGTCTATCGTCTAATCGTCAATCGTCTATTGGTTCTACCCTAAATGGAGCACCTACGAAAATCTAATTTTACCTTAGGATATGGAAACTACCTATTCTACTACCTATTACAAACTACCAATGACAAATTGGTATTTTACCAATTAAACTATTATTTAGGCACAAATTACCTAAACTACAGATTTCTCATTCCATCTATTTTTTGTTAAGCCGGGGCCAGTAAACTCCGCAGTCCCAAAAGGGTTAAGATATTTCGCATGACTTTGTAGTTTTAATTTCATTTTTTTTTTTTTTTTAATCCTGGCTAATACTCGCGCTTACCGATGGATTAGTCAATGCCTCCCTGAGGAGGTGTGCCTCCCAGTCGAAACCAAAATCCTTTTTTAAAATCAAAAATCCTATTCGTGTAGCCCCAAGTCTCTTCTTTTGATTGATGTAAGAGCACGCTGGATATGACCAATCTAATCTGTAAAAAAAAATTAGATCGTCAAATCCCATTACAGGCCAAATTTGGTATTTTTGCACTATATCTCAGAAACGCCCCAACACCGAACATACGTCCTACGGTACTCATTTTTAGCATAGTCGACTACCCTGGCATCCACCTTTAATTTTTGTGTAACCTACGGCTTGGTTACTAATCGAAATAAGCGAGATATAGAATCTGGCGCTCTGACTATAATGCTAGGTGCAAAAGAAATGACGAAAACAGTATAAGCCACAGCTTAGATACCAACACAGTTATGAAAACTCGATTTATTTTTGGGACACAGTGCGTGGTAATGATGCTAACGGCTGGAGACAGGGAACTGGCGGCACAGCTTATATACCAATATTGGTATTTAAGCTGTGTATGCAACAAAACAAAATTGCGTTCCCACCTATGGTGTTAAGTACGATCAACGCGTCGGAGCGCAGGCTTGGAAGAGACACCAAGTTCAGAGCTCTATACCAAAAGCTTTCATTTTCAAAATAGGAGTTTTCATTACTGTATATTGTTATTTAAGCTATGCTGTGGTGTGAATACTGTAAGATCGATTTTAAACGCTGCATGTCTGAGTTACATTGTTTTTACGGAGTTGAGGCTATAAAAAACAAAATCATTCTAGAAAGAACATCTGTTTTTGTTGAAAAATGCTTGAAATGTGTTTCCTCTGACATTAAAACTGTACTTCATTATACCTATCAATTCTGCGTCTTGTGAAAGATCTTTTTCTTGACTTTGATGATTGAAGATATACTGCCGCAACACCACGGAGCAACAAACATTGTCTTTACCTGCGCTGTTGACAATTGAAATAGACTTATAAATTGACCTTGATAAAGTGATAAAGGAATTTAATATTGAAAAACATACAAGACTACAGTTTTCGTAACAACTCTTTGTCATATAGAACCAAAATATTGTTTTTTGTATTCCAAGATTAAGTGGATATTGTACGTTTATTTTATATGTACATTCGTTTGAATAACATAAGATTCATGTTACAATATAATATTAGGCTTCAAATTATCCTGTATTTTTCCTTTTGCTTTATTTCGCTTATATAATACTATCTTGCAAACAATTCGTGGTAACGAACTGTAGTAGGGAGCGACCCGGCTCAATAATAAACGAAACTCTAAAAAACGGAATTTTGATGCTAGAAGATACATCAAAAGAATTGGATTTTTATATTGATCTTAAATATATAAGTTTAGTCAAATTTAGTCTTGGTCATCAAAAGTTACGAGCCTGAGAAAATGTACCTTATTTTGGCAAATAGAAGGAAAACCCCCCTAAAAGTCATAGGATCTTAACAAAAATCACACCATTGCATTCAGCGTATCAGAAAACCCTATGAAAAAAAAAAATCAAGGTCCAATCTACAAAAATGTGGAATTTCGTATTTTTTGCCATAAGATAGATTACGGGTTCGTTTTTATTTGTTTTTTTCCCAGGGGTCATCGTATCGACCAAGTGGTCCTAGAATGTTGCAAGAGGGCTTATTTTAACGGAAATGAAAAGTTCTAGTGCCCTTTTTAAGTGACCAAAAAAATTAGACGGCACCTAGGTCCCCTCCCACGCTCATTTTTTCCAAAGTCAACGGATCAAAATTTTGAGATAGCCATTTTGTTCCATATAGTCGAAAACCACAATAACTATGTCTTTGGGGATGACTTACTCCCCCACAGTCCCTGGGTTTTGGGGCTGCAAGTTACAAACTTTGACCAATGTTTACATACAGTAATGGTTATTGGGAAGTGTACCGACGTTTTCAGGGGGATTTTTTTGGTTTTGGGTGTGGGGATGAGGGGTTGAGGGGAGGGGGATATGTGGGAGGATATTTCCTTGGAGGAATATTTCATGGGGGAAGAGAAATTCAATGAAAAGGGCGCAGGAATTTCTAGCATTACTATTAAAAAACAATGAAAATATAAACATGAAAAAAATTTTTCAATTGAAAGTAAGGAGTAGCATTAAAACTTAAAACGAACAGAGCTTATTACGCATATGAGGGTTTCTAAAAATACTTTAGCATTAGGAGCGAGGTATTCAGGAGGAGATAAATACTTCGCTGTTTATGCTAAAGTATTTTTAGTAATTTCAACTATTTATTCTACGGCCCTTCTGATTCAGGGGTCATTCTTAAAGAATCGGGACAAAACGTAAGATTTAGTGTGAAGAGCGAGATATTAACGAGGGGAAAAACCTCCTCATATATATAATTAAAAAAAAATATAAAAGTTTTTGTTACGTAATTTAATTCTTAAGTTACGTATACTTTTTACTAATAAAAACGTTCGTTAAAAATGAAAAGTTCTAGTTGCCTTTTTAAGTAACCAAAAATTGGAGGGCAACTAGGCCTCTTTCCCCACCCCTTATTTCTCAAAATCGTCTGATCAAAACTAAGAGAAAGCCATTTGGCCAAAAAAAGAATTAATACGCAAATATCATTTTAATAATTTATGTACAAAGAGCCAAAATCAAACATGTATTAATTCAAAAACGTTCAGAAATTTAATAAAAAAACTAGTTTTTTTAAACTGAAAGTAAGGAGCAACATTAACACTTAAAACAAGCAGAAATTAATCCGTATATGAAATGGGTTGCCCCCTCCGCAATCCTCGCTCTTTACGCTAAAGTTTGACTCTTTGCCACAATTCTACTTTTTAAAACAATTAAAAGCTTTAGCGTAAAGAGCGAGGGATTGCGGAGGGGGCAATCCATTTCATATACGGAGTAACTTCTGTTCGTTTTAAGTTTTAATGTCGCTCCTTACTTTCAGTTAAAAGAACTATTTTTTTTATTTAATTAATATAAGCAGCAAACCCAGTACCAAATCAATTTAATGGAAAGTCATAAGTAATATTTCAATGAATCACGCATAGTAAAAGTTTAGCAGAACAAATTTAATCTTATAAAGTCAAAATCTGTTCAAAATTGTGTGAAACTGGATAGCATAATACACGAAGCTGTTAGAATGGTGCTTAGTTCAATTATAAAATAGAGCATTCACTGCTGGGATGGGAGGCTGGGGAAGAGGAGGGGGGTAGGTTCCGCAATATTAGTGGTGAAGCGTGCTGAAGAAAGGCGAATTTATATGATATTCACCTTAGCCGAAAGCTTTTTCAAACTATAATACTGTCGCCTGCAGCAACTCATTGCTGATAATCTTAGTAAAAGCTTGATCACCAGTACTTAATTCAATATTTACGTAATGTGCATTTATTGTTTATTATCTATTATATAATATTTCGAATTTAAACCAGGCACCGTCTTCGGTTACTGGTGGCTTTTCTTCAGTAGCGCTCGGTAAAAAATCCCCCCCAATAAAACTTCCCCCTCCCAAAAACTTTCCTGCTGTTTTCAAAAACGTCCTGCCGTTTAATTCCCCCAAAAAAATTTTTAAAATTAATTTTAAAAAGGAACTTTCTTTTTCAGTCAAAGGTTTGTATGTTATCCGTAATGAAGGGAGTTCAGAGAATATCAGTAACCGTCTAAATATTCGTAAACTTCATAAGAAAGATGAGAAATTTTAGAGCTTGCAGATATTTCATTCAGAGATACACTTTAATGCGCATGCACCAATTACATAATTTTCTTTCAAGATTGTAACCTTTTTGCGGGAGTACCAGTGGAAGTTAATGAGCAACTTTAAAACTTTAATTTGCTTACTTAAGCCCCAGATAATATGCTTACTTGTCAAGAAGACTTTTCTGATTAAATTTTGTTATGTTTAGTTGTGTTCCTTGATAAACAATTTTATGTCGCATCCATCGTTTTTTCCATAAGGAATTCTTCACTATTACTTCAAATAACACAAAAAGATTTCCACACAACCCAAGTGATTTAATACAATAAGTGGTTATGTTAGGTTACGTCTAACCTCTCTTACTTCAGCAAGTCCTGTCACAAAAGTCTGTACAAAAAAATTAATAAAGTCATAGTGTAAAACAATCCCAATCATCCTAAGGAAACAATCCAAACATTCAAAATAAAATCCATCTTGTAATTCAGACTCAGATTGATTGGGAGTCTTTCATTGGAAGACTTTACTAATATTTTCCTTTAATATATTAATTACTCATCTGGAAATTGCACTTTACTACTCTTTTCACCCTAGTTTAATATAAATTTGCATAACATAGAATTCTTAGTAGAGCCAGAATATATTTACTATTGATAACGTTCTGATCTAAATTTCCTCCGTAACGTTATATAACATTGTGTAAGGTCTTAAGTTAAGTTTATGTGAAAGGTTCTACAGCATAGTGTGATCGAACCATAAAGTTTGAATGGATTGAAGCTACCCGTTGTTATTTTTTGGAAAACACAATGAACATTTTATTATTTTAGTTCTTAAAATTTGTTTTTTATAAATATATACTGGCTTATCCTTATGCTGAATAGTCTATGTTTAAAGAAATAAGTCTGAAACTTTTCACCCAGAATTTGTTCATAGTTTAAAACAGGTTTCAAATAATATATTATGCATGATTAAAGCATGTCAAAACACAAATAAAGTATTACACATAATCCTCGATTATATAAAATGTCACTATATCCATAATAAAGTTTAGGGAGAAGTCAGATGGGTTAAAACTGACGCTAGCGCTGAAATAGCCACCAGCTGTGCAGCTATTGAAATTTGCAACATCAGTTCGATAGTAAATGTCTAATTTCAGCCTTTAAAAAAAATTACGGAACTTGAAAAACGTGAAGAAACACCAAAGGCTAGATGGCCATGGTGATTTTTCCCTGACACTGGTGTCAGCTTCAACTCTTATAAGCTGTTCATATCTTTTACTCCACAATAGTGAAGTGGGTGTGCAATCGAAAGCTCAAAGTTAAATAAAATGATAGTTTTGAGTCTGCCTATTCTCCAGAGCCTATTGCACATTTTAGAGCTCCTTGACGCGAGTGGCACACCTCTGACACACCTCTCCTACTCGTGTCACATATTGCACACTTCATATTTCCATCACACCTCCCCTGTTTGTGCCACATATTGCACACTTCACATAAATTTTGATGTCTCATGTGTCATGTGTGGTACACATTGATTATGTAATGGGACAATGGCTTATTCCCCACACCGACGACAAAACCTCTTGAGTTGATAATATTTAGAAGTATTTCTTACCATAACAGTTGCTACTCGGGCCGCTTGAAAATTGAACAACGATGAACACAAAAAGCAAAACGAAAGGAAGCGGAAAAATGTGTTTGACAGGATACCTCTGCTTCGCTGGAACTCTAAGTAGCCTGTAAGAAATAGATTAAACTAGCACAATATCTGCAATAAGACTAGCATACAAATTCATCATTTTTTAACTGCAAAAAAAGAGTGAATGGTCGACTCAAAAATAAACCTTAGGTATTAGGTATGTTGTAACCCAAATTCATAAGATTTTTTTTTATTGTTGGGTAACATAAATATTCCGAAGTATGTCGTAATAGCAAAATCTATTTTATGCTAAATTAGTTTTCACCCTGTTTCGTTTTTACACATTAAATAATGCAGCCATCCAAAAAAGGAATTTAATAAAAACTGAATAGGGTTGAAAGGGTTGAAAGAATAATTCCTTAGTTTCATTTTCTTAAGTGACTAGATTCCTATTAAGTGCCTGTAATTTCAAAGTGAAAATTGATGTTGTTGAACAGTACATCCAAGTTGACGTTCACAAGAGTTCATTGTAAGTCGAGAAATTTGAATTTCTTTTCGTGTTTTTTCCCCAGTAGAGATATTCACCTTATTATGTTGTTGTATATTTCAGTAACAATAAGACAAGTCCCTTTGCACATCCCTAAAATATCTAAGTTGTGCAAAAGTATATCTATCGTATTTATCTTAATTTCTAAATCATATGCTGGTTATTCTGCAGTTTCAATTGAATTGAGGAATTCTGACGTAAATTCAATTCCCCCTTTTCTTTATCTTATACAGAATTGTAGCTTTTATACAATTTTTTATGCTCCTGATAGGCGATCGGCAATTTTCGCATTTATTTCACGAACTTTTTTCTTGTTCGAAGCTAAAATAACGTGATGCTTTGGTTGCTTCAGAGTTGAACTGGTAAACACTGTCGGAAATCACCTCCAGCCTCTAAAATTTTCCCACCAAATGGCAATTTCGGACGTCCATTTGATCACAATTCTGATCCGTATTTTGTCAGCCACACTTTGGAAGCATGGGTGCTTCTTCAAGTAGGAAAATATCTACTTGAGCTAATTCTAAAGCTTTGCTTGAACCAGGTCTTATACTCGAAACAGAATCTGAGCAAAGTGGAATAAATAATCGATGCGTTGTAAATTCAACAATCTCACTTATGCTATACATGATATCAAATAAGAAAATATATATATAATGTCATATGAAATGCGTATATAATGCTCTAAAATAGTAGAAGACGTCACTTGTAAAATCTAAATTTAAGGCTTTTAACAAATTATCTCAGAATTTCGAACTATCTAGATCATTTTTTATGGGAGAATATCCTAAGATACTTATTTTCTCCAAAAAATATGGAGCCGTTTTCAAGAAAATACTTCGAGAAAATACGAGAAATACATATGTATCTATATAAAAATAAGTTGTTTGTTTGTCTGTCGACTGACTTCATGTTTGTCCGCATATGACGTCTGAATTATTTCATCATATACCAATTAAAGACGAATGTATTCAAGCCAAAGTAGCTGAGTTGGTAAAGTGTTATGTTCCAGGTTCTAGGTTCGAGAGGTTCCAGGCTCGAACCTTGGCTTTAGTATTAATGCAAAAGAAGAAAAAAACTAAAAAAGTAAAAACTACAAAAAAACTAAAAAGAAAAAAAAGCTAAAAAACTAAAAAAACTAAAAAAAGGTTAAAAACTAAAAGAGAAAAAAAACAAAAAAACTAAAAAAGGTAAAAACTACAAAACAACTAAAAACAAAAAAACTAAAAACTAATAAAAAAACCAAAAAAGGCTAAAACACTAAAAAATTGAAAAAACAAAAAAGGAAAAAAACTAAGAAAGAAAAAGAACTAACAAAAGGAAAAAAATAATAAAAAAGATAAAAACAACAAAAAAACTAAAAAGAAAAATGAAAAAAAACTAAAAAAGACTAAAAACCATGACTTTGACTTTTCCCACAATTATTCCCTTTTTGTTTAAATTCAAAAATCAACGGAAAAAAGCGAAAAACCAAAAAAATAACTAAAAAGAAAAAAAGGAAAAAAATTATTTTATCATATACCAATTCAAAAAGGAATGTATATACAGACCGGGACACTGGGACACAAATGACGACCGGGACACAGGGAATATAAATGACGACCGGGACACTCAAAAAGAAATTACAGACTGGGACACCGGGACACAAAAGACGACCGGGACACAGGGAATATAAATAATGACCGGGACACAGGGAATATAAATGACGACCGGGACTCAGGGACACAACTACAACGGGGACGCCGGGTGGCACAGGGGGATATATAAATGACGACGGGGACACAGAGAATGTTCGATTAGCAATCACCATCAACAAAGCTCAGGGGCAATCATTAGAATCATGTGGTATAGATCTGAATACAGGTTGTTTTACCATGGACAGTTATATGCTGCATGTTCAAGAGTCGCTACACCATAGCCATAGCCATGGCTACAGCATAGCCATGCACAATCAACCATAAAGAATAATCCATGAACAGGCAGTCATGTCGTCAATAAGTATAAGTCGTCATTTACCAAATAATAGTAAAAATAATAAAGACAAATAGTTCAGAGGCAACAACCCAACACAAGGGCTCATCAGGAGAATACACTGGCCTATATAGGGTTTCGCCACTCTAAATTCTCCCAGCCAAGTGTTGTGGCTACCACAGAATATCCATGGCATCCCCGTGTCAGGTATCACCCCCAAAATACATGTCTATGAAAGAAAAAAAAAACAGAAAATGTAAAACAACCAAGTAACACCAAAACAAGCCTATCCTGTTAATAAATCCATCTTTTTAGCAACAATAGGTAATCTAAATATAATAAACTTTACCAAATCACAAATATTAACACATTGCAAAAAACCTGAATGAACTAAACAATAGTTCATTGTTATGAACAATATAACAATATATAACAATAGTTATATATATATATATATATATATATATATATATATATATATATATATCTATATATATATTTATATATAAGCTTTATATACATGGATTTTTTTTTTACCTAATTCATCCTGTCCACTGTTTGGTTTTCGGAGAATTATAGTTTGTGAGTGAATTGTTGCTGAAGTTAAATAAATAAATCAATATAAAAACGATTTTTAGAGGCCTACGCTTTTTCTCTGACCACGGAACGAGAGTGTCTGGATCTGCTTGATGATTCAGGGTTAGATCCATGGGACAGAGTAGATGCATATTCACATGTTTAAACTGTTTTTGAGTCCCAGCTGCAATCCCTGTTGAAGTATGTATATTCTTTTGAATTTTAGAGAGAACTTATCTAGAGGAAAGCCAAATGTTCACCAAAAAAATGCTAAACAGTGTTTTTTGCTGAGTCACATCGTTAACTGGCTTCAGGACTTCAAAGGTCTCGACAATTATAAAATTTTCAGGTCTAAGAGCACTAGAACGGTCTGATAAGTCTCCTTGACTCTTGATGCTTCCCATCAAATTTTGGCTATTAATATTATAAATTCTGAATATTTGCTGTAATTCCTCTAAGTTGACAAAATAAAATAGGTCAGTTCCTAGATGATTATATTAATGTTATAAATTCTTAATATTTGCTGTAATTCCTCTAAGTTGACAGATTAAAATATGTCAGTTCCTGTCAAATGTTTTGGTGTTTTTTTCCTTGTTTTAGTGAATATAAGCCACCGTTTTAGATTACTCGAGTCAGTTCTTATTCTGTTTCTGTCCTCGTTTTATGTATATTTATTGTATCATATGTGTAAATAAAGCTTTTTATGCTCGACACAAAAACCTTATGAAAGTTAGAGATGCTTGACATCCTCTACCGGTCGAACCCCAGATTGTAGGAAATAGCTACCATAAACCTCTAAAGATGAGAGCAAAGAGAGAAGTAGAAGATTTTATTACATCATTAAGCCTATTAACTTTTTAGTTAGGTAATTATAAAGGTATTAATGGCCATTAGCATTAGAACTCAAAAGATCACCAAGCATCTAAAACAATTTCTGACAACTTTGACATCACTTTTATTATATACATTCGTTGTAATTGATTTAGTGTTTATTTTTTCTCTTTTAACGACATTCCGGGAGTCGTTAATAAAACACACGTCTTAAATTTTTGGAATTTTTCAGTTATAAAAAAAGAATTAAGAAATCGAAAGGGGATAGTTTTCCAACAGAGGAAAAAACTGGTTAAAAATCACCCTCGTTTCGTTTTTTTGTTCGTTTTTCGTCAAACGTCATTAATAGCAATTGTGGTCTCAGAACGTATTTATGCAAACTATTTACAATCGTTTTTACTGAGAAAGTTGGAGTATACATCGCTTTCGACGATAGAAATTTCATGTATTTTGCAAAGGCGCCATTCGGGGGGGTCAGGGTGGGAAAATGCCCACCCCAGATTTTACAGGAAGGCTTAAGCCTCCACCACGAACGGGCCTTTGCCAGCCATAATAATCCATTATATGTCCAACATAATCTTTTCTGTCCAATTGATTTGAAATTACTGTTCGCCTATTAACCAAAGAGGATAATTACCTGACATCCCTTGGGGTAACTATGCTATTTGCTATTAATCATTGTAAACTTTGAAAGTAGGTTAGATACATAACAAAAGTCTCAAGTTCTGTCAATTGCCTATTTCCTAGTTTATGATATTAATATTTTAAATTCTGAATATTTGCTGTAATTCCTCCAAGTAGACAGATTCAAAGTGGTCAGTTCCTATCAAATGTTTTGATTATTTTTCCTTGTTTTAGTGAATATAAGCCTCCGGTTTAGATTACTCGAGTCAGTTCTTATTCTGTTTCTGTCCTCGTTTTATGTACATTTATTGTATCATAAGTGTAAATAAATTTTGTTATGCTCGACACAAAAACCGTATGAAAGTTAGAGACGTTTGACATCCTCTACCGGTCGAACCCCAGATTGTAGGCCAGCGCTATCATAAACCTCTAAAGACGAGAGCACAGAGAGAAGTAGAAGGCTTTATTACATCATTAAGCCTATTAACTTTTTATTTAGGTAAATATAAAGGTTTTAATAGCCATTAGCATTAGAACTCAAAAGATCACCAAACATCTAAAACAATTTGTAACAACTTTGACGCAAGGAAAGAACCTCATCCAATCTGGAAATCGGACTACTACTTTGGCAGATGAAATGAAGCGAGAGTATTCCGATACTTTCGACCGTCTACTAGCCAAATTTGACAGAAGGCTCACAGATAACTTGCCAGTGCTAAGCTCACTCGAAGCCTTGGGTCCAAGCTCAACCAGTTTATGGACACAGAGTTGCTCCAGCGTTTCTCTGCTCTTTACTGCGAGCTGAATATCAACAACATTCTTCTCGAATCTCAAACTGGAATTGCCAAGAATTTCTTGCTGGATGAGGAGAAAAAGCCAGAAACTTCCTAGACATTGTCAACCATCTTCAGGGATTACCAGTGGCTTACTCAGAAGTAATTAAAGTACTTTGTATTGCTGCCACACTTCCTATGACAACAACGAGCAATGAGCGTTTGTTTTCTAGCGTAGAAATAGTGAAAAACTACCTGCAGTCTACAACAGGAGACGATCGTCTCAGTCACCCCCTTTTGATGTTTGCATAGAAGGATTTACTAAAAGATTGGACTACGACCAGCTTGTTGACGATTCTGCAAAGATGAAACCTCGCCGGTTCCCTTTTTACCTTGAGTGTTGAAATATTTTTTTTCTCTTGTTATGTTTTTCTGTTTGTAAATATATTTGATCTGAAAGATTTCTGCTGAAGGAAAACCGAGATTTTGGTTACAACCCTCAGCATGTTAATGAAGATTACTTTCACCGACATATTGTTTACTTAAATAAGAAAGTTTCTCGCTGAGGAAGGCCAGTCTGTAGTCTGGTTGAATTTTCCACTTTCAATTTAATCTTTTAACTTCGTTGATTGTGATCTTTGATGTTATAATTAATCTTAGAGGTCAGTGTGGCTGAGTTCCACATTTGATTACAGTAAATTTCCAAGTCGGGGGGGGGGGCAAGTTGGAGTTCATGCCTACCCCAAGATTTGGCCCAAATGGCGCCTCTGTCTTAGATTGGAAAAAAAACAGATAAATACAATATTGAAAGGTTTTGGCAAAATTCTAACCTAAAATTTTTTAACTAAATTATACCAGGAGTTACTATAATGATGGCTAGCATGGATAAAACAAATATTTGTCATTGGCAAATACAAGGGTAATGTCAATAGTATGTCTTAGAAGGTGATATATTTCGAAACATACAAAACGTATATTTCAAATTCTAAGAAAGGCGATTTAGTCCAGTGGTGGATTTAGGTGTGAGTCGCGGGTGACATCCCCCCCGGACGTAGTGGAGTAAAATATAATCAGTATATTTTAAATATTTCTATATTAAAAAATATTTGTCTAGAAATATTTACGTAATTTTTACTATTATTGTTATTATTATTGTTAATTTAGGATGCCTCTAGAAATGATTATATAGTCAATCGCTATGCATTAGCAAAATTTCGATTTTTCCCTATCATTCGGATTTATATCTTTAATATTTTATATCTTTGTTTATGATGTTAATAAAGGTCAACTCTATATAAGCTATTCTACTCCCCTGCGGAAAAGTAAGTCGTCCCAAAAGACATACTTATTAGGTTTTTAGACTGTGGTGAATAAAATGGCTATGTCAGAATTTTGATCCGATGACCTTTGGGAAAAATGAGTGTGGGAGCGGGCTTAGGTGCCCTCTAATTTTCTTAGTCACTTTAAAAGGGTACTATAGCTTTTAAATTCCGTTAGAATGAGCCCTCTCGTGACATTCTAGGACTACTGAGTCGATCACACCTGAAAAAAAAGAAAATTTGGCTAAAAATGCAAAACTCCCCATTTTTTAGATAGGATCTTACAACTTCTGCAATAGGGTTCTCTGATACGTTGAATCTAATGGTGTGATTTTCGTTAAGATTGTATAGCTTTAAGGGAGTTTTCCACCTGTTTTCTAAAATATGGCACATTTTCTCAGGCTCGTAACTTTTGGTGGGTAAAACTAAACTTGATGAAACTTATATATTTAAAATCAGCATTAAAATTCAATTCTTTCGATGCAACTATTGGTATAAACATTCTGTTTATTAGAGTTTCTGTTACTTATGAGCCGGGTCGCTCCTTACCACATTTCGTTACCACAAACTGCTTGATTATTATTATTATTTTAATTAGTCCAGGATTGTTCTAGAAATATTTACGTAATTTTTACTATTAATATTATTATAATTATTATTATTATTATTATTATTGTTAATTTAGCATGCCTCTAAAAATGTTAATATAGTCAATCGCTATGCATTAGCAAATTTCGATTTTTCCCTATCATTAGGATCTATATCTTTAATATTTTATATCTTTGTTTATGATGTTAATAAAGGTCAAATTCAAGTCAAAAAATTCAAATTCTTATATTAACTTTCTTTTTTACGAATCCCCTAATAAACAACAATGTTCTGAAAACCACCCAGCTTCGCCAAAAAAAGCAAACCCAAATTTTGTGCCATCCAAAAAAAGTGAAGATATCAATTTCTTTGTCTCTGTGCCATAGAAAGACTCAAAACTAATTTTTAACAGTAAAAGTACTTTGAATATTAATTTTTTCCTGCCTTGTTGTGACAGAACAATCCTGAAATATCATTTCGATAGCCCAAAGAAGTTAGGATTTTAAGTTTCTCCTCCTTGTTACGAAATGAAGATTTTTGCCTCCCAGTTGGCTGTTGTTCTTAGCCTTGACCTACTTTGTGCAGATTGGATTTTGACTTAAATAATTCTTGCCAATAAAAACAAATGATTATATTGTTTACAACTTAAGGGGAAATTTCAGCTCCCATTTTTTCGGATTGTAGATTAATCATATTAAATACCCAATTTTCTTTCATGTTTTCTACTTTTTTTTAATGAAACCACCAGCCACTACATTCTAAGTGGCTCTAGTTTTTAGTCCCTATTTTCTCATGTTAAATCGCAAGCGAGCCAACTCTTATAATTCTCTTATTTTCTTTGGCTTTTGGTCTATTTCAAATTTCCTCTTGAATATGTCAGTTGCCCACAAAGCAAACTTACTAGTTAAGGTTAACGCAAGAGAATTCTATGCAACTGCAGGGGTTGGAACGACATTCCGTTGGAGGGCTAAGGATACTGGAATGACAAATCTGACCCAAGTAAGTGAAGCAGAGATGACGTCTTTAACAGTGGGGGAAGCTCGCCATTACCTGGAAGAAAGGCAGAGGCAAAATTGACTAGGTCAACTTGTGTAGCAGAATGAGACGTAAAAAATCCGGCTGTCAATGAAAAAGTTTCTTAAATTCATGATTTATGGGGAAATTTTTAGGAATAACAAGTTTCAAGCAGCATATAGCCAAGATGGGGCACCTAGTGGGCCAGAAAATATTCAAAACGAATTTTTAGTGCACTTGATTCTGTGAAAAATTTGAGAAGTTCCTATTATATATGAAAAACCCAATACTGGAATTCATTTTTTGTTCGTTGATGAATTATTTATTTCTTCTGTAAAAATCAAGACAATACATGTAAACTGATACAGCAATAGAGAAATTTGATTTAAGATGGTGGACACTGGCGTCCAATTAACATTTTGTGTAAATGAAAATTAGAGAAAATTAAACAAGAAATTTAAAATTAAATATCAGCATCATCATTTAATTTATAACCCGTCACAAAAAAAAAACTGGGCAGAAAGCCCAGAAGAAGACAGAGTAAAAATCAAGAAAAAAACAAAAGAGACAACAGAAAAAAAAACGCACGTTGATAACTACAAAAAAAGGACAAACAGAAATTAGCAAATATGGGAAGACTTCTGGCATTCGGTAGAGAAATCACAAATACGCTATTCAATAGCCCCGGCTGAGTTTATAGAATGATACTTTCTTTTCAGAAACGAGTTAGTTGTCCAAAATGGAAGATCCATTAAATGCTTTGCAAATTTATAGATAAGGAGATGAACTTGCTTTCTCTTTCCATAATTAAGGAAAGACCATAGAGGAACAAGGGCAGGTAAGGGCAGGTAAAGCTATGGCTTTCTATAGAAAGCCAAAGCTTGGCCAAAAAACACGTATTCACAAGATCTCTGTTTTTTTAACCAATCTTATAGCAGAAACGCTTTACGGACATGTCGACGAGGAACGGTGCTTATTTCAGCGTGTGATTTATGTGTGCCAAGTAGGAACTGTGCTCAACTGAGATGTTATTTTCACTGTGTGGCAGCACAGCACAATCAAATAAAATATTGAAAGGCACTTGGATATTGTTCAGCATCTCGTCACTGACTTTACTGAAAGACTCACTTGACACGTTTTTCCAATCTCGGTAGGAAATCTCCTACCGATCTCGTAGGTAAAGCAAGTAGAGATAAGAAGGGGGTCAGAGTAGAATCCTTCTTCTAAAATTGTGACCTCGTGACTGCCAAACGAAGCAAGAACATATTCTAAGTTAGAAGTTGAGGAAATTGGCCGAATATATGAAAAGTTATCATTCTTAGGCCATACATAATAGTTGGGAGGGACGTAGCCCCAAAAGATTTGTGATCTAGGAGACATTGTGTTTGTTACATGTACATTAAGGTAACAGATTTAAAGGCAACTTGTTTAAGAAAACTGCCTAAAAGCTTGCAGGCAGACGCAAATCTTGAATCAGACTTTTATTTGTTATAATTTGTAGGCAGATAAACGTTAATTGCTGCATGTTTTTTAAGCTTAGTGGCAATAAAGTAATCAGTCTCTCCTAATAGATTGCAAAGAAATCAGGATAGATCTGCAAAATAGATTTGTAATGATTGACAGAAAGATTTTAGCAAAATTACAAAATTACGAGAGGACGAAAGATCTTAGGGAAATGAAGGAGGTCTTTTAACCCTCGGCACAACCATAGATGACCAAAAGGTAGAAACAGATTACAGTGGGTTTTGGAAAAATCAGATGGTGCTGAATATTCGATGGGATTGAAAAGGCTTGGGAAGGAATTCCGGAAACCTGTCCTATCAATTCTTGGTGGTGTCCTTTGTGGAGTCATCAAAGATAGCTGCGCTCATTAAGACAAAACAATTTTGCAAGTTGTGATCCCTTTACCAAGACATTGCCCTGCCAAACAAGGGTCCGTGGAAGACAATTTCTCCCAATACCAGTTTCAGGCTATTCCCTCCAAGCCTTTACCCCGTAGCCCCATGCCTCAATCTTGTCCTGTATTGGTGCTGACATTTTTTCCTCCCCAAACTTTTTTCTTGATCCATATATCCATGTTTCATCTCCAGCTAGCATCGACGCCTGTTCTTTATTCGATTATCCGACTGGACCGATTGAACCTGATCGATTATGGGATAGGACCGATTGAAGCTCATTCTTGTTTCACTCAGAGGTGTACTCCATAATCCTGTACCACAATCAGTATCCCAACCTTTTTGCATCTTTTGACATAAGGAATTTTAAACCAAGCCAATTGTTCCAAACCAAGGTAAGATTTAAGTTGATCCAGTCCCTACTGACGTCTGGAATCGTTCGACATACCAGAATCCTATTGCTTTCTTTTCTCAAATGTAAATTTTGCAAGAGCGAGAAAATTTTTTGTTGATCTTTCTACAAACCCCTAACAGCCAATGATTTATTTTGTTATCTCAACGTAGTTCCATCTGGCATTATATGACAACCCTTAGGGTAATTATGCTATTTGCTATTAATCATAGTAAACTTTGAAAGTAGGTTAGATACGTAACAAAAGTCTCCAGTTCTGTCAATTGCCTATTTCCTAGAGGATTATATTAATATTATAAATTCTGAATATTCGCTGTAATTCCTCTAAGTTAAAAGATTCAAATAGGGCAGTTCCTGTCAAATATTTTGATGTTTATTTCCTTGTTTTAGTGAAAATAAGCCACCGTTTTATATTACTCGAGTCAGTTGTTATTCTGTTTCTGTCCTCGTTTTATGTACATTTATTGTATGATAGGTGTAAATAAATTTTTTTTATGCTCGACATAAAAATCTTATGAAAGTTCGAGACGCTTGACATTCTCTACCGGTCGAACCCCAGATTGTAGTCCAACGCTACCATAAGCCTCTAAAGACGAGAGCACAGAGAGAAGTAGAAGACTTTATTACATCATTAAGCCTATTAACTTTTTAGTTAGGTAAATATAAAGGTATTAATAGCCATTAGCCTTAGAACTCAAAAGATCACCAAGCATCTAAAACAATTTGTGATAACTTTGACGCAAGGAAAGAATGTCATCCGATCTGAAAAGGGGGAGACTACTTTGGCAGATGAAATGAAGCGAGAGTACTCCGAGACTTTCGACCGTTTACTAGCCAAATTTGACAGAAGGTTCACAAATAACTTGCCAGTGATGAGCTCACTCAAAGCCTTGGGTCCAAGCTCAACCAGTTTATGGACACAGAGTTGCTCCAGTGTTTCTCTGCTCTTTACTGCGAGCTGGATTTTCCAATTTCAATTTAATCACTTAATTTTGATCTTCGATGTTATAATTAATCTTAAAGGTCAGTGTGGCTGAGTTCCACATTTGGTTACAGATTTGGTTACCACATTTGGCAACACATGGATGCTGAAAATACGTTGTTCATTAGAATATTCGATCGATGTGCTGCCAAAATCCGCATTGGCCCAAATGGCGCATCTGTCTTAGGTTGGAAAAAAAAACCAGATAAATACAATATTGAAAGGTTTTGGCAAAATTCTAACCTAAAATATTTTAACTAAATTGTACCAGGTGTTACTATAATGTGGCTAGCAAGGATAAAACAAATATTTGTCATTGGCAATTACAAGGTTAATGTCAATTGTATCTCTTGGAAGGTGATATATTTCGAAACATACAAAACGTATGTTTCAAATTCTAAGAAAGGCAATTTAGTCCAGTGGTGGATCCAGGTGTGGGGCGTGGGTGACGCCCCCCCCCTCAGACGTAGTGATGGATTTGGGGTTTGGACTGCTTGTTCGGGTTGGTAGTGGGATGAAAGCTTTTTCGTGGTTTTACTGATGACGCATACTACCTAAAAATATTTAATTCAATTTAGATCTATCAGGGGAATCTGTCTGTATTGCCACAACAGCCAACTGAGAAGCAAAAATCTTAATTTCGTAACAAGGAGGAGAAACTTAAAATCCTAACTTCTTGGGACTATCGAAATGATATTTCAGGATTGTTCTGTCACAACAAGGCAGGAAAAATTAATATTCAATTTACTTTTACTGTTAAAAATTAGTTTTTGAGTCTTTCTATGGCACAGAGACAAAGAAATTGATATCTTCACTTTTTTTGGATGGCATAAAATTCGGGGTTTGCTTTTTTTGGCAAAGCGGGGTGGTTTTCAGAACATTGTTGTTTTATAGGGGATTTGTAAAATAGAAAGTAAATATAACCTTTGAATTTTTTGGCTTGAATTTGACTTTTATTAACATCATAAACAAAGACATAAAGTATTAAAGATATAAATCATAATGATAGGGAAAAATCGAAATTTTGCTAATGCATAGCGATTGAATCTATAAACATTTCTAGAGGCATCCTAAATTAACAATAATAATAATAATTATTCTAAGGGAAAATATAATTATAATAATTATAATAATATATAATATAATATAACTATATATATAAAAATAAGTTGTCTGTGTGTGGATCTGTGGATCAGGTGACGTCATGTTTGTTCGCATATGACGTCTGAATTATTTCACACTAATACAAAAGAAGAAAAAACTAAAAAAGTTAAAAACTACAAAAAAAACTAAAAAGAAAAAAAAAACTAAAAAAGCTAAAAAACTAAAAAAAACTAAAAAAAGGTAAAAACCTAATAACTAAAAAAAAAACTGAAAAAAATAAAAAAAGGCAAAAACTACAAAAAAATAAAAACTAATAAAAAAACTAAAAAAGCTAAAAAACTAAAAAAACTAAAAAAAAACAAAAAAAGGTAAAAAACTAAAAAAAACTAAAAACTAAAAAAGAAAAAAACTAAAAAAAAGGAAAAAACTGAAAAATAAAGGAGAAAAAGAAAACTAAAAAAATATGAATAAATATATATAAAAATAAGTTGTTTGTGGGTTATGTCTGTCTGTCTGTCTGTCGAGTGACGTCGTGTTTGTCCGCATATGACGTCTGAATTATTTCACACTAATACAAAAGAAGAAAAAACTAAAAAAGGTAAAAACTACAAAAAAAACTAAAAAGAAAAAAACTAAAAAAGCTAAAAAACTAAAAAAACTAAAAAAAGGTAAAAAACTAAAAACTAAAAAAAACTGAAAAAACTAAAAAAGGCAAAAACTAAAAAAAACTAAAAACTAATAAAAAACTAAAAAAGCTAAAAAACTAAAAAAACTAAAAAAAGGTAAAAAACAAAAAAAAACTAAAAACTAAAAAAGAAAAACTAAAAAAAGAAAAAACTGAAAAATAAGAGAAAAAGAAAACTAAAAAAATATTAATAAATATAAAAAATATAAATATAAATATACTATAAATTAGCAATCAACAAAGCACCGAGACACAAATGACGACCGGGACACAGGGAGTATAAATGACGACCAGGACATAAGTAAAAAAAAAAACTAAAAAAACTAAAAAAATGGTAAAAACTACAAAAAAACTAAAAACTAATAAAAAAACTAAAAAATCTAAAAATCTAAATAAACTAAAAAAGAAAAAAAAGAAAAAAGGAAAAAAATAAAGGAGAAAAACAAAACTAAAAAACGAATATATATACAGACCGGGACACCGGGATACAAATGACGACCGGGACACAGGGAATATAAATGACGACCGGGACACAGGGACACAACTACAATGGGGACGCCGGGGGGCACAGGGGGATATAAATGACGACCGGGACACCGGGACACAAGGAATATAAATGACGCCCGGGACACTCAAAGAGAAATCACAGACTGGAACACCGGGACACAAATGACGACCGGGACACAGGGAATATAAATGACGACCGGGACACAGGGACATAACTACAAAGGGGATGCCGGGGTGCACAGGGGGATATATAAATGACGATGGCGACTCAGGGAATGGTCGATTAGCAATCACCATCAACAAAACTCAAGGGCAATCATTAGAATCATGAGGTATAGATCTGAATACGGATTGTTTTCCCATGGACCATTATATGTTGCATGTTCAAGAGTCGGTAAACCTGACAATCTATTTATATGCACAGACAATGGGACAGCAAAGAATGTTGTATATTCGCAAGTTTTACGTAGTTAAAAACATATATATATATATATATATATATATATATATATATATATATATATATATATATATATATATATATATATATATATATATATATATATATATATATATATATATATATATATATATATATATATATATATATATATATATATATATATATATATATATATATATCTATATATCTATATTCACAGGTGGGACATAGGGACACAACTACAATGGCAAGTAACTAATATGGCGCGTAACGACTTAGGCGCGCGGGGGGGCTTGGGGGGGGTTTGCGAAGCGCCCCCACCAACTAGGTGTTGGGGTGGCGCGAAGCGCCACCCCAATAGCTAGTAATATAATATAATATAATATATAATATATATAAGTTTTTTCGTGGTTTTACTGATGACGCATAATACCTAAAAATATTTAATTAAATTTAGATCTATCAGGGGAATCTTTTTGTATTGCCACAACAGCCAACTGAGAAGCAAAAATCTTAATTTCGTAACAAGGAGGAGAAACTTAAAATCCTAACTTCTTGGGGCTATCGAAATGATATTTCAGGATTGTTCTGTCACAACAAGGCAGGAAAAATAATATTCAAAGTACTTTTACTGTTAAAAATTAGTTTTTGAGTCTTTCTATGGCACAGAGACAAGGAAATTGATATCTTCACTTTTTTGGATGGCATAAAATTTGGATTTGCTTTTTTTGGCAAAGCGGGGTGGTTTTCAGAACATTGTTCTTTTATAGGGGATTTATAAAATAGAAAGTAAATATAACCTTTGAATTTTTGACTTGAATTTGAATTTTATTAACATCATAAACAAAGGCATAAAGTATTAAAGATATAAATCATAATGATAGGGAGAAATCGAAATTTTGCTAATGCATAGCGATTGAATCTATAAGAATTTCTAGAGGCATCCTAAATTAACAAGAATAATAATAATTATTCTAAGGGAAAATATAATTATAATAATTACAATAATAATTATTAGGGGGGAAAACCCCCTAAAAACTATACAATATTAACGAAAATCACACCATTAGATTCAACGTATCGGAGAATCCTATTGTAGAAGTTGTAAGACCCTATCTACAAAAATGTGGAATTTTGCATTTTTTGCAAGATTTTCTTTTTTTCCAGGTGTGATCGACTCATTAGTCCTAGAATGGCACAGGAGGGCTCATTCTAACGGAAATTAAAATTTATAATGCCCTTTTAAAATGACTAAGAAAACTAGAGGGCACCTAGGCTCTCTCCCACGCTCATTTTCCCCAAAAGTCATCGGATCAAAATTCTGATATAGCCATTTTATTCACCACAGTCTAAAAACCTAATAAGTATGTCTTTTGAGACGATTTACTCCTCCAGAGTCTCCAAGGGTGGGGGGGCTGCAAGTTACAAACTTTGACCATTGTTTACATATAGTAATGGTTATTGGAAAGTGTACAGATACTTTCAGGGGGATTTTTTGTTTTTTTTGCGAGTGGAGAAGTCGGGGGAGGGGGCTACGTGGGAGGATCTTTCCGTGGACGAATTTGTCATGGGGACGAGAATTTCAATGAAGAGTGTACAGGATTTTCTAGAATTATTTTAAAAAAAAAAAACAATAAAAAATAACTATGAAAAATAATTTCAACTGAAAGTACGGAGCAGCATTAAAACTTAAAACTAACAAAAATTATTACGCATTTGAGAGGTTCACCTCCTCGTAATACCTTTCTCTTTACGCTGAAGTATTTTTAGTAATGTCAACTATTTATTCTACGGCCTTTGTGGTTCAGGGGTCATTCTTAAGGAATTGGGACAAACTTTAAGCTTTAGCGTAAGGAGTGAGGTATTGACGAGGGGGTGAACCCCCTCATATTTGTAATAAAAACATACGAATATAGAAGTTCCTTACGTAAGTTAATTCGTAAGTTACGGATACTTTTTACTAATGAAAACGTTCGTAAAAAATTAAAAGTTCTAGTTGCCTTTTTAATCAATCAAAAAATTGGAGGGCCACTAGGCCTCCTACCCCACTCTTTTTTCTCAAAATCTTCCGATTAAAACTGTGAAAAAGCCATTTAGCCCAAAAATTAATTTGAAAATTTAGTTTTGATTATTTATGTGCGGAGAGCTTAAATCAAAACTTGCATTAATTCAAGAATATTCAGAATTTAAATAAGAAAAACAAGTTTTTTAACTGAAAGCAAGGAGTGACATTCAAACATGAAACGAACAAAAATTACTCCGTATTTGAAAGGGGATTTTCCTCCTCAACGAACCGCTCCTTACGCTAAAGTTTATTACTGTTTCAAAAAGTAGAGTTAAGGGAAAGAGTCAAACTTTAGTGTAGGGAGTGGGGCGTTGAGGAGGTTAAGCCCCTTTCAAATACGGAGTAATATCTGTTGGCTTTAAGTTTTGATATTGCTCCTTACTTTCAGTTAAAAAAAACTTGTTTTTTATTTAATAATAAAAGAAAAGACATTCACCTTCTCTCTAATCCTCCCTCGGGGTAAAAACCACCATCAAAATACAAATTCATCCACTCCAACCCCTTCATCCCGTTCCTCCCTCCGGACTTATAGCCCACTCACACCTCCCACATCCCCCAAAACAGAAAACTTGTTTTTAATTGTGGGTGGTGCTCAGCCGCCCTAACACTCACCGGAAGCAAGTTCTATACGGAAGGGCAAAGATACTTCAAAGTAAAACCAGACTTCAAACTACTTTCAATATCCACAACCAAGTTATTACATCTTCTTGTATAATGCTCATGAACAGAACTTCTGAGACAATAAAACTCATTTAAAGTTGTAAAATACTCATTAAAGAATCATATTGCAAAACATATAACGAAAGAGAAGCGCGTGAAGTGCACTATTAGAAGTGCAAAGATACTATTATTTTATGCTCTGGATTTCCTTGAGCAAATGGTGACCACTTTACTGCCTAATTCGTTCTAATTTAAGCTTTCAGATATATGACATTTTTTCCTCCTTTCTTCTTCCTTAGACATTAAAACAAAGGTCAAAACCCTTAGAAATATCTGATCTTTAATATAGCTTCGTATACGTATACACTTGAAACTGAATTTATGAGATGAAACACTCCTTCAAAGGTCGGAATGGTCTTTTAAGATAACTAGATTTTGGAAAAAGAATTATAAGAGATTACAAATAATTATGTGTATATTTTTTACTAGCTGTTCTTTGCGCCACCCCAACACCTAGTTGGTAGGGCGCTTCGTGCCCCCCAAGCCCCCCCCGTGCGCGTAAGTCTTTACGCGCCATATTAGTTACGCGCCATTGTAGTCGTGTCCCTGTGTCCCACCTGTGAATAGATATATATATATGTATATATATATATATATATATAAAATATATATATATATATATATATATATATATATATATATATATATATATATATATATATATATATATATATATATATATATATATATATATATATATATATATATATATACTAGCTGTTGGGTTGGCGCTTCGCGCCACCCCAACACCTAGTTGGTGGGGGCGCTTCGCGCCCCCCCCCCAAGCCCCCCCGCGCGCGTAAGTCGTTACGCGCCATAATAGTTACGCGCCATTGTAGTTGTGTCCCTATGTCCCACCTGTGAATATAGATATATATATATATATATATATATATATATATATATATATATATATATATATATATATATATATATATATATATATATATATATTAATATATATATATATATATATATGGTTTTAACTACGTAAAACTTGCGAATATACAACATTCTTTGCTGTCCCATTGTCTTTGCATATAAATAGATTGTCAGGTTTACCGACTCTTGAACATGCAACATATAATGGTCCATGGGAAAACAATCTGTATTCAGATCTATACCTCATGATTCTAATGATTGCCCTTGAGCTTTGTTGATGGTGATTGCTAATCGACCATTCCCTGTCCCGGTGTCCCGGTCGTCATTTACATCCCCCTGTTTCCCCCGGTGTCCCCGTTGTAGTTGTGTCCCTGTGTCCCGGTCGTCATTTATATTCCCTGTGTCCCGGTCGTCATTTGTATCCCGGTGTCCCGGTCTATATATACATTCGTTTTTTAGTTTTGTTTTTCTTCTTTAGTTTTTTCCTTTTTTTTTCTTTTTTAGCTTATTTAGATTTTTAGATTTTTTAGTTTTTTTATTAGTTTTTAATTTTTTTTCTTTTTAGTTTTTTTGTCCCGGTCGTCATTTATATCCCCCTGTTTCCCCCGGTGTCCCCGTTGTAGTTGTGTCCCTGTGTCCCGGTCGTCATTTATATTCCCTGTTTCCCGGTCGTCATTTGTATCCCGGTGTACCGGTCTGTATATACATTCGTTTTTTAGTTTTGTTTTTCTCCTTTATTTTTTTCCTTTTTTTTTCTTTTTTAGTTTATTTAGATTTTTAGATTTTTTAGTTTTTTTATTAGTTTTTATTTTTTTTTCTTTTTAGTTTTTTTGTAATTTTTACCTTCTTTTTAGTTTTGTTAATTTTTTTTTTTACTTATGTCCTGGTCGTCATTTATACTCCCTGTGTCCCGGTGCTTTGTTGATTGCTAATCGAACATTCCTTTTGTCCTGGTCGCTTTCTCTTTGAGTGTCGTCATTTATTTTTTTCTTTTTTAGTTCTTTTAGTTTTTACCTTTTTTAGTTTTTTTTTAGTTTTTTAGATGAAAATTTTTTTAGTTTTTTCCTTTTTTTCTTTTTAGTTTTTTATTGGTTTTTACCTTTATGTTAGCTTATTTTTCAGTTTTTTCCTTTTTTTTTAGTTTTTTTTTTATTTTTATTTTTTTTAGTTTTTTACCTTTTTTTAGTTTTTTTAGTTTTTTTAGTTTTTTTAGTTTTTTAGCTTTTTTACTTTTTTTTATTAGTTTTTAGTTTTTTTGTAGTTTTTGCCTTTTTTTAGTTTTTTCAGTTTTTTTTTAGTTTTTTATTGGTTTTTACCTTTATTTTAGCTTATTTTTCAGTTTTTTCCTTTTTTTTAGTTTTTTTTAGTTTTTAGTTTTTTTAGTTTTTTACCTTTTTTTAGTTTTTTTAGTTTTTTAGCTTTTTTATTTTTTTTATTAGTTTTTAGTTTTTTTTGTAGTTTTTGCCTTTTTTTTAGTTTTTTTAGTTTTTTAGCTTTTTTATTAGTTTTTAGTTTTTTTTTGTAGTTTTTGCCTTTTTTTAGTTTTTTTTTGTTTTTTAGCTTTTTTATTTTTTTTATTAGTTTTTAGTTTTTTTTGTAGTTTTTGCCTTTTTTTAGTTTTTTTGAAAAAATAAAAAAAAACTAAAAAAAAGGAAAAAACTGAAAAATAAGCTAAAATAAAGGTAAAAACCAATAAAAAACTAAAAAGAAAAAAAGGAAAAACTAAAAAAAATTTTCATCTAAAAAACTAAAAAAAACTAAAAAAGGTAAAAACTAAAAGAACTAAAAAAGAAAAAAATAAATGACGACACTCAAAGAGAAGGCGATCAGGACAAAAGGAATGTTCGATTAGCAATCAACAAAGCACCGGGACACAGGGAGTATAAATGACGACCAGGACATAAGTAAAAAAAAAACTAACAAAACTAAAAAGAAGGTAATAACTACAAAAAAACTAAAAAGAAAAAAAAAACTAAAAACTAATAAAAAAACTAAAAAATCTAAAAATCTAAATAAACTAAAAACGAAAAAAAAAGGAAAAAAAAAAGGAGAAAAACAAAACTAAAAAACGAATGTATATACAGACCGGGACACCGGGATACAAATGACGACCGGGACACAGGGAATATAAATGACGACCGGGACACAGGGACACAACTACAACGGGGACACCGGGGGAAACAGGGGGATATAAATGACGACCGGGACACCGGGACAGGGAATGGTCGATTAGCAATCACCATCAACAAAGCTCAAGGGCAATCATTAGAATCATGAGGTATAGATCTGAATACAGATTGTTTTCCCATGGACCATTATATGTTGCATGTTCAAGAGTCGGTAAACCTGACAATCTATTTATATGCAAAGACAATGGGACAGCAAAGAATGTTGTATATTCGCAAATTTTACGGGGCTTGGGGGGGCGCGAAGCGCCCCAACCAACTAGGTGTTGGGGTGGCGCGAAGCGCCACCCCAACAGCTAGTATATATATATATATATATATATATATATATATATATATATATATATATATATATATATATATATATGCTGGTCTATATTAATCACTAATTTAGGAAAACAATCTTCTTTTTCTCCTTCTGTCTCTCTCTCTTTTTTTTTTTTTTTTTTTTATGTGCTGTTGCATTGGTGATTTCTCTTTTCATGATATATATATATATATATATATATATATATATATATATATATATATATATATATATATATACATATATATATATATATATATACATATATATATATATATATATATATATATATGTATATATATATATATATATATATATATATATATATATATATATATATATATATATATATATATATATATATATATTTCTATATATATAAAAATAAGTTGTCTGTCTGTGGATGTGTGGATGGATGTGTCAGGTGACGTCACCTGAAAAAACTGGATCAGGTGACGTCAAAACTGAAAAAACTAAAAAAAGGCAAAAACTACAAAAAAACTAAAAACTAATAAAAAAAATAAAAAAGCTAAAAAACTAAAAAAACTATAAAGGTAAAAACCAATAAAAAACTAAAAAAAAAACTGAAAAAACTAAAAAAAGGCAAAAACTACAAAAAAAACTAAAAACTAATAAAAAAAGTAAAAAAGCTAAAAAACTAAAAAAACTAAAAAAACTAAAAAAAGGTAAAAAACTAAAAAAAATAAAAAATAAAAAAAAACTAAAAAAAAGGAAAAAACTGAAAAATAAGCTAAAATAAAGGTAAAAACCAATAAAAAACTAAAAAGAAAAAAAGGAAAAAACTAATAAATGACGACACTCAAAGAGAAAGCGACCAGGACAAAAGGAATGTTCGATTAGCAATCAACAAAGCACCGGGACACAGGGAGTATAAATGACGACCAGGACATAAGTAAAAAAAAAAAACTATCTATATATATAAAAATAAGTTGTCAAACTAAAAAAAGGCAAAAACTACAAAAAAAACTAAAAACTAATAAAAAAGCTAAAAAACTAAAAAAACTAAAAAAAAGGCAAAAACTACAAAAAAAACTAAAAACTAATAAAAAAAATAAAAAAGCTAAAAAACTAAAAAAACTAAAAAAACTAAAAAAAGGTAAAAAACTAAAAAAACTAAAAACTAAAAAAAACTAAAAAAAAGGAAAAAACTGAAAAATAAGCTAAAATAAAGGTAAAAACCAATAAAAAACTAAAAAAAAAACTGAAAAAACTAAAAAAAGGCAAAAACTACAAAAAAACTAAAAACTAATAAAAAAAGTAAAAAACTAAAAAAAACTAAAAAAACTAAAAAAACTAAAAAAAGGTAAAAAACTAAAAAAAATAAAAAATAAAAAAAAACTAAAAAAAAAGGAAAAAACTGAAAAATAAGCTAACATAAAGGTAAAAACCAATAAAAACTAAAAAGAAAAAAAGGAAAAAACTAAAAAAAAATTTCATCTAAAAAACTAAAAAAAACTAAAAAAGGTAAAAACTAAAAGAACTAAAAAAGAAAAAAATAAATGACGACACTCAAAGAGAAAGCGACCAGGACAAAAGGAATGTTCGATTAGCAATCAACAAAGCACCGGGACATAGGGAGTATAAATGACGACCAGGACATAAGTAAAAAAAAAATTAACAAAACTAAAAAGAAGGTAAAAACTACAAAAAAACTAAAAAGAAAAAAAAAACTAAAAACTAATAAAAAAACTAAAAAATCTAAAAATCTAAATAAACTAAAAAAGAAAAAAAAATAAAAAAGGAAAAAAATAAAGGAGAAAAACAAAACTAAAAAACGAATGTATATACAGACCGGTACACCGGGATATAAATGACGAACGGGACACAGGGAATATAAATGACGACCGGGACACAGGGACACAACTACAACGGGGACACCGGGGGAAACAGGGGGATATAAATGACGACCGGGACAAAAAAACTAAAAAGAAAAAAAAACTAAAAACTAATAAAAAAACTAAAAAATCTAAAAATCTAAATAAGCTAAAAAAGAAAAAAAAAGGAAAAAAAAAAAGGAGAAAAACAAAACTAAAAAACGAATGTATATACAGACCGGGACACCGGGATACAAATGACGACCGGGACACAGGGAATATAAATGACGACCGGGACACAGGGACACAACTACAACGGGGACACCGGAGGAAACAGGGGGATGTAAATGACGACCGGGACACCGGGACAGGGAATGGTCGATTAGCAATCACCATCAACAAAGCTCAAGGGCAATCATTAGAATCATGAGGTATAGATCTGAATACAGATTGTTTTCCCATGGACCATTATATGTTGCATGTTCAAGAGTCGGTAAACCTGACAATCTATTTATATGCAAAGACAATGGGACAGCAAAGAATGTTGTATATTCGCAAGTTTTACGTAGTTAAAACCATATATATATATATCTATCTATATTCACAGGTGGGACATAGGGACACAACTACAATGGCGCGTAATTATTATGGCGCGTAACGACTTACGCGCGCGGGGGGGGCTTGGGGGGGGGGGGGCGCGAAGCGCCCCCACCAACTAGGTGTTGGGGTGGCGCGAAGCGCCACCCCAACAGCTAGTATATATATATATATACATATATATATATGTATATATATATATATATGTATATATATATATATCTATCTTCTATATATATAAAAATAAGTTGTCTGTCTGTGGATGTGTGGATGGGTCAGGTGACGTCACCTGAAAAAACTGGATCAGGTGACGTCAAAACTGAAAAAACTAAAAAAAGGCAAAAACTACAAAAAAAACTAAAAACTAATAAAAAAAATAAAAAAGCTAAAAAACTAAAAAAACTATAAAGGTAAAAACCAATAAAAAACTAAAAAAAAAACTGAAAAAACTAAAAAAAGGCAAAAACTACAAAAAAAAACTAAAAACTAATAAAAAAAGTAAAAAAGCTAAAAAACTAAAAAAACTAAAAAAACTAAAAAAAGGTAAAAAACTAAAAAAAATAAAAAATAAAAAAAAACTAAAAAAAAGGAAAAAACTGAAAAATAAGCTAAAATAAAGGTAAAAACCAATAAAAAACTAAAAAGAAAAAAAGGAAAAAACTAATAAATGACGACACTCAAAGAGAAAGCGACCAGGACAAAAGGAATGTTCGATTAGCAACGACCAGGACAAAAGGAATGTTCGATTAGCAATCAACAAAGCACCGGGACATAGGGAGTATAAATGACGACCAGGACATAAGTAAAAAAAAAATTAACAAAACTAAAAAGAAGGTAAAAACTACAAAAAAACTAAAAAGAAAAAAAAACTAAAAACTAATAAAAAAACTAAAAAATCTAAAAATCTAAATAAACTAAAAAAGAAAAAAAAGGAAAAAAATAAAGGAGAAAAACAAAACTAAAAAACGAATGTATATACAGACCGGTACACCGGGATACAAATGACGACCGGGACACAGGGAATATAAATGACGACCGGGACACAGGGACACAACTACAACGGGGACACCGGGGGAAACAGGGGGATATAAATGACGACCGGGACAAAAAAACTAAAAAGAAAAAAAAACTAAAAACTAATAAAAAAACTAAAAAATCTAAAAATCTAAATAAGCTAAAAAAGAAAAAAAAAGGAAAAAAATAAAGGAGAAAAACAAAACTAAAAAACGAATGTATATACAGACCGGGACACCGGGATACAAATGACGACCGGGACACAGGGAATATAAATGACGACCGGGACACAGGGACACAACTACAACGGGGACACCGGAGGAAACAGGGGGATGTAAATGACGACCGGGACACCGGGACAGGGAATGGTCGATTAGCAATCACCATCAACAAAGCTCAAGGGCAATCATCAGAATCATGAGGTATAGATCTGAATACAGATTGTTTTCCCATGGACCATTATATGTTGCATGTTCAAGAGTCGGTAAACCTGACAATCTATTTATATGCAAAGACAATGGGACAGCAAAGAATGTTGTATATTCGCAAGTTTTACGTAGTTAAAACCATATATATATATATCTATCTATATTCACAGGTGGGACATAGGGACACAACTACAATGGCGCGTAACTATTATGGCGCGTAACGACTTACGCGCGCGGGGGGGCTTGGGGGGGGGCGCGAAGCGCCCCCACCAACTAGGTGTTGGGGTGGCGCGAAGCGCCACCCCAACAGCTAGTATATATATATATATATATATATATATATATATATATATATATATATATATATATATATATATATGTATATATATATATATATATATATATATATATATATATATATATATATATATATATATAGATATATATATATATATATATATATATAAAGTAAAATTAATAATTACAAGCTATTAATTATTGTCCCATGTTCCTTTTTTTATTTTTGGTTAAGAATCAATGTGATGGATCCAAAAGGAAGTAAAAAAAAAAAACTAGAAACTATCTACTTTTCCGCTGCGGTACACATGATACCCAGTTCATTAATGAGTCCCGAATTTTAAATTTTGAATGCAATAAAGCTGAGGCAATGAAAAACTTTATAAAAGGCTGTAAAGGGAGCGTTTAAAGATATGCGCTGAAACCAGACATTACAAAAACATTTGCAAAGAAAAGCTTAAGGGACAAACGTCTGAAAATACCAATTTACATAACTGTTCGGGATCAACTGCTCTTATTATTAAAACTAGAAAGAAGGAGCATGAAATCGGTCTATCATGGAAAACCTTGCTCGGAAAAATGATCAGAGATTAGATGAAACATTGGTAGCTGTTGGGACACAAGAGTTATAGGGACACAGTTTATGCTATTAAAGTGCAAAGCTCGTCGATTTCAAGTAAAATATACAGAGAATTAATTGTTGAATTCGAGCCGAAATTTGATTTTTATCCAATGATTTAAAACATTTAAAAAATCAATGCTCATTTATTGAGGAACTGATTAAAGTTGCAGAGCAAAAGCTTGATACGTATTGACAGGAAACAAGATTAAATAGTCTCAAACTCAATGGCGTCAAACAACCTCTCGATAGTGAGTTGAAGTCGGTAATTCTTGATATAGTGACAAACAAAATGAAGCTTGAAATATCAGATCAAGATGTGATCGAAGTTAATAGATTAAATCTAAGTAAAGGTAATAGTAAACAGGATGCAATCGCTCTTGTAGTTGCAACACTCAAGTTTAAGGACCATGCTTCTAAAGTTTTCAAAGAGAAGTTAAAACTAGCTCACACTGGTATTATTGTGACAGAAAATCTGACGAAACGAAGACATGATGCTCTAAACTTAACACGAGATAATTACAAGAATAAGTAAGTATGGTATGATCAAGGCCAGATTTATGAATGTCTCGCCAGTGGTTGGTTTTAACGGCATATAGAGTTCTTAAGGTAAGTTTGGTCATGGAAACTCTGAAGAGATCTTATTTTATTGGAAATTAAAAGTTTTAAATCCTTTTCTAAGGATAAAAATTGACTTAAGGGGAAATTAGCCTCACCCCAACACCGATTTTCCTCAAATCGCATCTGATCAAAATTTTAAGATTTCCATTTTGATCTTTCTTGTTTAAAGACCATATAAACTGGCCTTCAGGTTTGATGTAACCAGAAAAAAAAAATCAAGAATATGGGTTTTAAGCTATGCAACAGGTGGTAATATTATTTTATATAGATGATATGGCAATATAAACTTTCAAGGACGCTTATTTGAATGGAAATAGAATATTTTAGTTTCTACTTTAAGAGCCAAAATTGATTAGAAACCAAGCAGCCCCCAACCACACCTTTATATATATATATATATATATATATATATATATCTATATATATATAAATAAGTTTTCTGTGGATGTGTCTGTCTGTCTGTCTGTCGAGTTACGTCATGTCGTCATATTGTCATGAAGTTAGTTGTCGTCATGTTTGTTATGACGATGACGTCATTAAAAGTATTTAAGAAAATCGTTCAAAGACAAATTTTTAATTGTAAGAAGATCGTGGGCAGATCAATTTATGTCTACTTTCAAAGTAAAAGGGCAAATTTATCATAGAGCTGGGTCCCTTCTACCATTCTCAGGCAAGAATCATAAATTTTTACAACTGTACTTCATCAGTGATAGAAATTCTGAATTGAATGCACGTTGCGAAATTTCTCCCAAAGTTAAAAGGACAATCGTTTCCCAACTGCAACATCTTTTCCACGAAAATAATAATTTAGTGCGTCTGTTCAAAACAGCCATCAATTTGATGCCTACTGATACGCATAAAATTGTTATTTCCGCTGACAAAACGCCTCCTGGCCAACATGTGTGTAGATACAATGCTCTAACTATCGACGAAGTGGCAATCGTTATGGTCGGTGATCAGTTTTTACCTCGAGATATTATTCTTCATAAGCGAAACGCTCAGCTGTTAAGAATTGCTGAAACTCATCGATGCTACGATGCCCTACAATATCCTATCATTTTTTGGGATGGAGCCGAGTGGAGAAATTTTCTTTTTGGATGCGCCAGGAGGTACTGGTAAAACGTTTGTGATAAAACTGATTCTGGCATCGATTCGATCAAAAAATGATATAGCGTTGGCAATTGCGTCGTCCGGAATAGCCGCAACATTGCTGCCTGGTGGAAGAACTGCTCATTCTGCTTTGAAATTGCCTTTGAATTTGCATTCTACAGAAACTCCCACATGCAATATTTCTAAATCATCTGGGATGGGTAAAGTATTGCAGCAATGCAAACTTATTATTTGCGATCCCAAACGCTATATCATTTTTTGATCGAATCGATTCCAGAATCAGTTTTTTTTAGGACGCTAGAACTTTTCATTTCCGCGAGAATGAGCCCTCTTGCAAATTCTAGGACAGGAGGGTCGATGCGATCACCCCTGGAAAAAAAACAAACAAACAATCAAATAAAAACGCATCCATGATCTGCTTTCTGGCAAAAAATACGAAATTCCACATTTTTGTAGATAACATCTTGAAACTTCTACAAAAGGGTTCTCTGATATGCTGAATCTGATGATGCGATTCTCGTTAAGATTATATGATTTTTAGGGGGTATTTTCCCCTATTTTCTAAAATAATGCAAATTTTCTCAGGGTTGTTACTTTCGATGAGTAAGACTAAACTTTATGAAACTTATATATTTAAAATAAGCATTAAAATACGATTCTTTTGATGTAGCTATTGGCATAAAAATTCCATTTCTTAGAGTTTTGGTTACTATTGAGCCGGGTCGCTCCATACTAGAGTTCTTTATTACGAAATGTTTGATAAAGTGGGCAACAGCCCCTCGCCCTCCTTATACTGCAAATAAATATTTAGAGGTAAGCTCTTCCTCTTCGAGCTGGTCCGTAGAATGGTAGAGTTTCTTTGTCTTATTTGAATTAAAAACATGCAATAATTTTTAGTAATTAGGACTTGAGATGTGTGAACGGTAAATTAAGTGTTGAGTTCTTCATTTTGGCATGGATTCGTATTTAGAAATTTCCCTATTTAGAAAAGCTGTTCATTACATCGTATCATTACAAGGTATGGTGATACCATAGTAACAAATTTATCCAATTTCTTGATTACAATAAAGTACATTTTTCTTCGTTTTTTCTTTGGTTTGAATTTTTTTGACATTTTTTTCTTTTCTTCAAAAAAGTCACAGGATGGGGCAGGGACATTTTCAGGACAATAGAGATAAAAAAGGAATGGAAACTTGACTTTGCAAAAACTTACCGCTGAACTGGAGTAGCATTAGTATTAAATTTTAGCAGGGTTGTCATTTTAAGAGTTTAGCAAAATAACGATAACTTGCAATCATAATTCTCTCTTAGACTGTGTAAAAGTAGAGCATAGAGAAGGCTACTTTTAAAATTGAAGCCAACATTCAAAATTTAGAAATTTAGTATGATTCCTGGCTAACGACGAAATCTGACCACAAAATTTGCAGATTTTCGTGGAATTTATTTCTTATATATTTTTCTATTTTTTGAATTCTATCAACCAAGATAACACTCAGGTACAATGGATATGCGCCCAGAGTACGTAATATTGCTTGACGTATAACCGAAATCATGATTATTTTATAATGGAAAACTGCAACTAAAAGATATCCTTTTAAAAACTCTGTTAAAAATATTCATAATTGGTTTTTTAAGGGAATTGCCCTCAAAAAGGAGGGAGATACTGATAAAAAAAAACACCATCAAATGCCAAATTTCTGACAACCCTACACCAAAAGTTTTAATCCTTCTATATTTAAAAATAAGAAATTTTTTGCATTCTCGAGAAGAAGGGATTCTGGTGCCTCCTTTTCACTAGGATGGTGCAATATTGAGAGAGGGATCGTTTCAGCAGATATTTTACGTTCTAATGCCTTTTTGGGCAGCGACAGAAATTGTAGAAAACCGAAGTGTCAATGTCCACCAGGCTGTGCCATAGAACAAAGATTTTGGCCCCAAAAGGGCCAAAATACTATCCATTGAGCAATCTTGACATATCTAATTCGCTTTATGCTATTGAAAAGCTATTTGAATAACCTCTGGTTTCAAACGATATACTTCCATCCAGTGGCACAATCGTCCCCAATTGGATCCTTGTTACCTTGGCTGCCTGCATTTTGCTCCAAAGTTTCAATATATTGATTGTATAAATAATAAATCATAACTTTGAGTTTTGGCCTCAAGACTGGGAGTTTTGGGGAGTTTTAACCCCATCATTTACGCATAAAATAATTTTTGTTCGGTTTTAGGTTCACTTTTTACTTAAAAAGAATTACTTAATAGAATAGCAGGAGTTTCCTGACACACATGGCTTAGTGATACAATAAACTTTCTGCTGGTGTAAGAAGGCATCAAATAGAACTGACTGGTAATTACCCGAGCTATATTGTCCAACTGACTTTTCAAAACAACTTTATTGGAAAAGGTTTCATTTTCATGCGTACTAAAACGTTAATTGGCTGCCCCCTTTTTTGCTACCTGGTGGTTATCTTGGAGTGTCACGTTTGCCACACAGTTTCGCCATGCGTGGCATAGTCTCCAGAATGTTTGAATTTTCTGCCAGGTTCGGCATACTTTCACCAAGCTTGGTACGCACCAACTGGGGTAGGGAATTTTTAAATTCGACGACCCTTCGTTTACGTTAACGCAGAAATTCAGCTATTGGTTAAAAATTAGAGCGTTAAGGTGTGGTTTCAGCCCTCTTATATTTCAGACCTGTTAGTTTTGGATTTTACTTCCATGTTTATTTTTATGTAAAACAAGTTTCCTATATTTAATAGAACATTAAACTATTCGAAATGTACAATTAAAATGGTACAATCCAGTCTTTCTACTATACAACCGATAACTATGCAAAAAAAAAACACAAATTTTAGTAGGTCACTGGCCTATTCACCTTAAGTATGGCAAGAAAAGAGAAAAGTTGTTTGCTGCTTAAAAAATGTAAATATCAAGTTGCACTGGATTCTTGTTTTTTTTTATCCTTCCATGATTCCACTATAAAAAAGATGCAACTTGCGTAGCTTTGTGCTTGAAGTTAGTGGTGGGAGGGGAAGGGTGGCATTTGAAGCCTTTTGTACACTTTTTTACTCTGGCTTAACAAATCTAAACGTTTATGAATTAATGAATATTTTGAGTTTGGCTCAACGCGCATGAATAATTAAAAAAATATTTGTATATTTTTTTTTTTGCTAAATGGCTTTCAAAGAGCTAAGATCGGATGATTTTGAACTAAAACCTTATATTTTTTTACGAACGTTTTTATTAGTAATAAATATAGGTAAGTTACAAATTAACTTACGGAACGAACTTCTATATTCATATATTTTTATTACGTAAATAAAATCCAAAAGCTCAAAAATCAAGTACTTGCCCATTAGACATCCCAATTGACTTGATTAAAGCCTTTTCAGACACAATTGCTGGACCTTTATCTGATATTTTTAACCAAATTACAAAATCCGGTAAATTCCCAAGTTGCTGGAAACTAGGTTTTATAACACCCATCCCAAAGAAATCTTCCAGTCTGACTATAACCAACATGCGTCCTATTACACTCACTCCAGTTTTTTCTAAGCTTTACGAAGGGTTCCTTTGTGACTGACTTAAAATTAAAATTATACCACGCATTGACATCCGACAGTTTGGTAATTTAAGAAAAACCTTCACCACCCATTACCTTGTACACTTGATTCACACGATCCTAAGTGAATTAGAGAAACCAAATGTTTGGCTAAACCTGGTTTTAGTCGATCTCCAAAAAGCGTTTGACTTAGTTGACCACACTATCCTAATTCGTATACTACAAGATACCTTTGACATTGACCCACTCTTAGTAAATATTGTTATATCGTTCCTTTCAGACAGATCACAAGTTGTAAAATACAAAAATACCTTCTCTAACCCCCTCCCTAGGTACTGTGGAATACCTCAAGGAACCTTATTGGGACCACTATTATTTCTTGTCATGATTAACGAAATTGGCAAGGAATTCCCCCAAAGATGGAAATATGTTGATGACTTGTCGATCCTTGAAGTATGTCATAGGAATATTAAAAGTGACCCCGTTGAAATCCTAACCCAATGTTCGGATGAATCCAAGAATCTAAATATGACAGTAAATCCCACTAAATCACAGATAATGACAATCAGCTTCTTGAAATCTACTCCTGCTTTTTGCGATCCGATCCCAAGCGAAATGCTAGTGAAACATGTTAAGCTTCTTGGTGTCACAATTTCTAATGATCTTAAGTGGGAAACACATGTATCCAACATTGTTAAACAAGCAAATGTTTCACTATCCATTTTTAAGCTAATAAACAAACTTAATTGTCCTAAGATACATTCCCTCCGTGTTTACTTATCCTTTATCAGGCCGTTATTGGAATATGCATGTCCGGTCTGGCATTCGCAACTTTCAAATGAACTTAGTGACAAAATCGAGTCGGTCCAAAAGTGTTCGCTCAGGATCATTTACAAAGAAGGCGAAATTCCATACTCCTTCCTCCTTAAAGCTGCGCGCATTACTCAATATATCCTGCCTGTGCCCCCAGCGTCCCCGTTGTAGTTGTGTCCCTATGTCCCGGTCATCATTTTTATTCCCTGTGTCCCGGTCATGATTTGTGTCCGGGTGTCCCAGTCTGTAATTGCTCTTTGAGGTTCCGGGTCGTCATTTATATTCCCTGTGTCCTGGTCGTCATTTGTGTCCCGGTGTCCCGGTATGTAATTTCATTAGTTGACAAACATGACGTCAGTCGACAAACAACTTCATGACCCATACATCTCAATCCTTATAATGACGTCAATAAAAAAAACATGACGTCAGTCGACACGTAAACATGACGTCAGTCGTCACACACACATACACACACAGACAAAAAAAAACCAAAAAAACTGGAGGACACCTAGGTCCCCTCCTACGCTAATTATTTTTCCGAAGTCAACGGATAAAAATTCTGAGATTTCCACTTTAATCAGTATAGTCGAAATACCTTATAACTATGTCTTTGGGGACGACTTACTCCCCCACAGTCCCCGTGGGAGGGGCTACAAGTTACAAATTTTGACCAATGCTTACATATAGTAATGGTTATTGGGAAGTGTACAGACGTTTTCAGGGGGATTGTTTGGTTGGGTGGAGGGGTTGAGAAGAGGGGGACATGTTGGGGGAGCTTTCCATGGAGGAATTTGTCATGGGAAAAAAAAATTTCCATGAAGGGAGCACAGGATTTTCTAGCATTATTTAAAAAAACACAATGAAAAAATAAATATGAAAAGTTTTTTCAACTGGAAGAAAGGAGCAGCATTAGAACTTGAAACGAACAGAAATTATTACGCATATGAAGGGCTCACCTTCTCCTGGTACCTCGCTCTTTACGCTAAAGTATTTTTAGTAATATCAACTAGTTATTCTACGGCTTTTGTGATTCAGAGGAACAGACGTGGGGGTGAGCCCCTCATATATATAATAAAAACATGAGAATACAAAAGTTCATTACGTGAGCTAAGTTATAAGTTATGTATATCTTTTGCTTATAAAAACAGTCGTAAAAAATTTGAAGTTATAGTTGCCTTTTTGAGTAACCAAAAAATCGGAGGGCAACTAGGTTTCCTCCCCCCGCTCCTTTTTTCAAAATAAAACAGTTCGTTTACAGTTGTTTAATAAAACAGTTCGTGTTAACGAACTGGACCCGGCTCAATAGGAGCGATCCGGCTCAATAGTAACGAAAACTCTAAAAAATTGAATTTTGATACCAATAGCTGCATCAAAAGAATTGCATTTTAATGCTGATTTTAAATATATAAGTTTCATCTAGTTTAGTTTTACTCATCAAAAGTTACGAGCCTGAGAAAATTTGCGTTATTTTAGAAAATAGGGGGAAACACCCCCTAAAAGTCCTTGAATCTTAACGAAAATGATACCATCAGATTCAGCGTATCAGAGAACACTACTGTAGAAGTTTCAAGCTCCTATCTACAAAAATGTGGAATTTTTTATTTTTTGCCAGAAGACAAATCACGGGTGCGTGTTTATTTGTTTGTTTTTTTGTTTTTTTTTTCTTTTTCCCAGGGGTCATTCTGTCGATCAAGTGGTCCTAGAATGTCGCAAGAGGGCTCATTCTATTGGAAATGAAAAGCTCTAGTGCCCTTTTTATGTGACCAAAAAAATTGGAGGGTATCTAGGCCCCCTCCCACGCTCAATTTTTCCCAAAGTCAACGGATCAAAATTTTTAGATAGACATTTTGTTCAGCATAGTCGAAAACCATAATAACTATGTCTTTGGGGATGACTCACTCCCCCAAAATCCCTGGGGGAGGGGCTGCAAGTTACAAACTTTGACCACTGTTTACATATAGGAATGGTTATTGGGAAGTGTACAGACGTTTTCAGGGGGATTTTATTTTGTTTCGGGCTGGGGCTGAGGCTAGGGGGCTATGTTGAAGGATCTTTACTTGAAGGAATCTGTCATGGGGGACGAAAATTTCAATGAAAAGGGGGCAGGATTTTCTAGCATTACTATAAGAAAACAATGAAAAATAAACATGAACACGTTTTTTCAAATGAAAGGAAGGGGTAGCATTGAAACTTAAAACGAACAGAGATTATTACGCATATGAGGGGTTCTAAGAACACTTTAGCATCAATAGTGAGGTATTTAGGAGGAGATAAATACCTCGCTCTTTATGCTAAAGTACTTTTAAGTAATTTCAACTATTTATTCTACGGCCTTTCTGATTCAGGGGTCATTCTTAAAAAATTGGGACAAAACTTACGATTTAGTGTAAAGAGTACGTAATTAAGAGTTTGACTCTTTCTCTCGACTCTTCTTTTTAAAACAGTAAAAAACTTTAGCGTAATGAGCTGGACGTTGAAGAGAAAGCAGCCCCTTTCATATACGAAGTAATTTCTGTTCGTTTTAAGTTTTAATGTCCCTCCTTACTTCCAGTTCAAAGTGCCTTTTTGTTGAAACGTAAACTTAGAAATATTTGTTTGTACATGCGACAATAGATCAATCGTGTTAAAACTTTGTTCACGATCCAATTCTACAAATGTAGAAATAGCAGCAGTACGATTAGTTGAAGGTACGATTAGTTGATTCCCAAACACTTGAGAAGTTTGTTTGCCATTAAATAAAAAAAAAACAAGTTTTTTTAACTGAAAGTAAGGAGCGACATTAAAACTTAAAACGCACAGAAATTACTTCGTATATGAAAGAGGCTGCTTCCTCATCAACGCCCCGCTCTTTACGCTAAAGTTTGACTCTTTCTCTCAATTCTTCTTTTTAAAACAGTAAAAAAGTTTAGCGTAAAGAGCGGGGCGTTGATGAGGAAGCAGCCTCATTCATATACGAAGTAATTTCTGTGCGTTTTAAGTTTTAATGTCGCTCCTTACTTTCAGTTAAAAAAACTTGTTTTTTTTTATTTAATTTCTGAACGTTTTTGAATCAATGCATGTTTTGATTTTGAATCTCCGCAGAGGAATAATCAAAACGAAATTTGCATTTTTTTTTTTTGGCTTAATGGCTTTCTCATAATTTTGATCGAATTATTTTGAGAAAAAAGAGCGGGGGACGAAACCTAGTTGCCCCCCGATTTTTTGGTTAATTAAAAAGGCAACTAGAACTTTTAATTTTTTAAGAATATTTTTATTGGTAAAAGATTTACGTAACTTATAAATTAGCTTACGTAAAGAACTTTTGTATTCTCATGTTTTATTTACATGTATGAGGGGATTCGCCCCATCGTCAGTACCTCGCTCTTTACACTAAAGCTTAAATTTTATCCCAATTCATTAAGAATGACCCCCTGAATCACAAAAGCCGTAGAATAAGTAGTTGAAATTACTGAAAATACTTTAGCGTAAAGAGCGAGGTATTAGAAGGAGGTGAGCCCCTCATATGGGTAATAATTTCTGTTTGTTTTAAGTTTTATTGCTGTTCCTTACTTCCAGCTGAAATAGCTTTTTCACTTTTATTTTTTAATTGTTTTTTTTTTTAAATAATGCTAGTAGCCTATATCCTGCTCTCCCTTCATGGAAATTTTCTTCTCCCATTACAAATTCTCTAAGGAAAGTTCCCCCAGCATATCCCCCTCTTCTCAACCCCTCCCCCAAACCAAAAAAATCCTCCTGAAAACGCCTGTATACTTCCCAATAACCATTACTATATGTAAGCACAGGTCAAAGTTTGTAACTTGTTGCCACTCCCACGGGGACTGTGGGGGAGTAAGTCGTCCCCAAAGACATAGTTATAAGGTTTTTCGACTACTCTAAATAAAATGACTATCTCAGAATTTTGATCCGTTGACTTTGGGAAAATAATTAGCGTGGGAGGGGGCCTAGGTGCCCTCCTATTTTTTGGTCACTTAAAAAGGGCACTAGAACTTTTCATTTCCGTTAGAATGAGTCCTCTTGCAACATTCTAGGACAACTGGGTCGATACGATCACCCCTGGGAAAAAGAAAAAAAAACAAAAAAACAAATAAACACGCATCCGTGATCTGCCTTCTGGCAAAAAATGCAAAATTCCACATTTTTGTAGATAGGAGCTCGAAACTTCTACAGTAGGGTTCTCTGATACGCTGAATCTGATGGTGTGATTTTCGTTATTCTATGACTTTTAGGGGGCGTTTCTCCTATTTTCTAAAATAACGCAAATTTTCCCAGGCTCGTAACTTTTGATGAGTAAAACTAAACTTGATGAAACTTATATATTTAAAACCAGCATTAAAATGCGATTCTTTTGATGTAGCTATTGGTATCAAAATTCCGTGTTTTAGAGTTTTGGTTACTATTGAGCCGGGTCGCTCCTTACTACAGTTCGTTACCACGAACTGTTTGATAGATAAGCACAAATATTCGATCATAACTGACTTTCAGTTATAAATTTCTTTTCTTTCTCTCTTTCTCTCAATTCTTCTTTTTAAAACAAGTTTGACTCTTTCTCTCAACTCTTCTTTTTAAAACAGTAAAAAACTTTAGCGTAAAGAGCGGGGCGTTGATAAGGAAGCAGCCCCTTTCATATGCGAAGTAATTTCTGTTCGTTTTAAGTTTTAATGTCGCTCCTTACTTTCAGTTGAAAAAACTTGTTTTTTTTTTATTTAATTTCTGAACGTTTTTGAATCAATGCATGTTTTGATTTGGTTCTCCGCAGAGGAATTTGCATATTTTTTTTTTTGCTAAATGGCTTTCTCATAATTTTGATCGAATGATTTTGAGAAAAAAGAGCGGGGAGGAATCCTAGTTGCCCTCCAATTTTTTGGTTAATTAAAAAGGCAACCAGAACTTTTAATTTTTTACGAATCTTTTTATTAGTAAAAGATATACGTAACTTATAAATTAGCTTACGTAAAAAATTTTTTATTCTCATGTTTTTATTACACATATCAGAGGGTTCGCCCCCTCTTCAGTATCTCTCTCTTTACAACAAATCTTAAATTTTGTCCCAATTCATTAAGAATGACCCGTGAATCACAAAAGCCGTATAATAAACAGTTGACATTACTAAAAACACTTTAGCGTAAAGACCGAGGTATTAAGAGGAGGTGAGCCCCTCATATGGGTATTAATTTCTGTTTGTTTTAAGTTTTAATGTTGCTCCTTACTTCCAGCTGAAAAAACTTTTTCATATTTATTTTTTTCATTGTTTTTTTTTTTAAATAATGCTAGTAAATCCTGCGCTCCCTTCATTGAAATTTTCTTCCCCCATGACAAATTCCTCGATGGAAAGTTCCCCCAGTATATTCCCCTCTTCTCAACCCCTCCCCTTAACCAAAAAGTCTTCCTAAAAACGCCTGTACACTTCCCATTAACCATTATCAAACAGTTCGTGGTAACGAACTGTAGTAAGGAGCGATCCGGCTCAATAGTAACCAAAGGTCTGAAAAATTGAATTTTGATATCAATAGCTACATTAAAAGAATCGCATTTTAATGCTAATTTTAAATTTATAGGTTTCATCAGGTTTAGTCTTACCCATCAAAAGTTACAAGCCTGAGAATATTTGCCTTATTTAGGAAAATAGGGGGAAACACTACCTAAAAGTCGTAGGATCTTAACGAAAATGACACCATCAGATTCAGCGTATCAGAGAACCCTACTGTAGAAATTGCCAGCCTCTATCTACAAAAATGTGGAATTTTGTATTTTTTGTCAGAAGACAAATCACGGGTGCATGTTTATTTGTTTGTTTTTTTTTTTCTTTTCCCCAGGGGTCATTGTATCGACCATGTGGCCCTAGAATAGTTCAAGAGGGCTCATTTTAACGGAAATGAAAAGTTCTAGTGCCCTTTTTAAGTGACAAAAAGAATTTGAGGGCATCTAGGCCCCCTCCCACGCTCATGTTTTTCCCAAAGTCAACAAAACAAAATTTTGAGATAGCCATTTTGTTCAGCATAGTCAAAAACCATAATAACTATGTCTTTGGGGATGCCTTACTCCCCCACAGTCCCTGGGGGAGGGGCTGCATAATACAAACTTTGACCAGTGTTTACATATAATAATGGTTATTGGGAAGTATACAGACGATTTCAGGGAGATTTTTTGGTTTTGGGAGTAGGGTTGAGGGGAGGGGGCTATGTGGGAGGATCTTTCCTTGGAGAATATGTCATGGGGAAAGAAAAATTCAATGAAAAGGGCGCAGGACGAATCTGGTCACGTTAGAAAAAAAGTCAAATTCAGAGCTTAATATACAATGCTGGGTGTTCGGGGCCTCTATTATGGAGTATAAAAATAACACAACTATACGAGCGATAAAACATATATATACCACAACCATAACTCAACTAACGAAAGAACCAATAAGAGATAACACAACTATAAAGCGAAAACAGGTGAAAACTAACGGGAAAATAAACGAACTAAGAGGTGGAAGGGGTCCAGAAAAAATATAATCCTTTTCCAATTTTGAGCCTAACTTCCGCAAAGGAGTAATAATGTCAGAAGCCCCAAAATACCGAATTATTTTCATTTCAAACAGTTCATGGTAACGAACTGTAGTAAGGAGCGACCCGGCTCAATAGAAACCAAAACTCTAAAAAATGGAATTTTGATACCAATAGCTACATCAAAAGAATCGGATTTTAATGCTGATTTTAAATATATAAGTTTCATCAAGTTTAGTCTTACGTATCAAAAGTTCCGTGCCTGAGAAAACTTGTTTTATTTTAGAAAAAGGGGGGAACTCCCCCTAAAAGTCATAGAATCTTAACGAGAATCGTAACATCAGATTCAGCGTATCAGAGAACCCTTTACTAGAAGTTTCAAGATGTTATCTACATCAGATTACACCATCATCAGATTCAATTGCAGCATCAGATTCAGCGTATCAGAAATCCCTACTGTAGAAGTTTCAAGCTCCTATCTACAAAAATATAGAATTTTGTATTTTTTGCCAGAAGGCAAATAACGGATGAGTGTTTATTCTTTTTTTGTTTGTTTTTTTTCCAGGGGCGATCGTATCGACTTAGTTGTCCTAGATTGTTGCGAGAGGACTCATTCTAACGGAAATGAAAAGTTCTAGTGCCTTTTTTATGTGACCAAAAAAATTGGACGGCACCTAGGTCCCCTCCCACGCTGATTGTTTTCCCAAAGTCAACGGATCAAAATTCTGAGATAGCCATTTTATCAGCGTAGTCGAAAAACCTTGTAACTATGTCTTTGGAGACGACTTACTCCTCCACAGTCCCCATGGGAGGGGCTAAAAGTTACAAACTTTGACCAGTGCTTACATATAGCAATGGCTATTGGGAAGTGTACAGGTGTTTTCGGGAGGATATTTGGTTGGGGGGAGGGGTTGAGAAGAGGGGGATATACTGGGGGAACTTTCCTTCGAGGAATTTGTCATGGGGGAAGAAAATTTCCCTGAAGGGAGCTCAGGGTTTACTAGCATTTTTTTAAAAATAATGAAAAAATAAATATGAAAAAGTTTTTTCAGCTGGAAGTAAGGAGCAGCATTAAAACTTAAAACGAACAGAAATTATTACCCATATGAGGGGCTCACTTCCTCCTAATAACTCGCTTTCTACGCTAAAGTATTTTTAGTTTTGTCAACTATTTATTCTACGGCTTTTGTGATTCAGTGGTCATTCTTAATGAATTGGGAAAAAATTTAAGATTGGGTGTAAAGAGAGAGGTACTGACGAGGGGGCGAACCCTCTCATATGTGTAATGAAAACATGAGAATAAAAAATTCTTTTCGTAAGCTAACTTATAAGTTACGTATATCTTTTACTAATAAAAAGATTCGTAAAAAATTAAAAGTTCTAGTTGCCTTTTTAATTAACCAAAAAATTGGAGGGCAACTAGGCTTCCTCCCCGCTCTGTTTTTCTCATAATCATTCGATCAAAATTATGAGAAAGCCATTTAGCCAAAAAAAAAATAAATATGCAAATTCCTCTGCGGAGAACAAAAATCAAAACGTTTGATGATTCAAAAACGTTCAGAAATTAAATAAAAAAAAACAAGTTTTTTCAACTGAAAGTAAGGAGCGACATTAAAACTTAAAACAAACAGAAATTACTTCGCATATGAAAGGGGCTGCTTCCTTATCAATGCCTCGCTCTTTACGCTAAAGTTTTTTACTGTTTTAAAAAGAGGAGTTGAGAGAAAGAGAGAAAGAAAAGAAATTTATAACTGAAAGTCAGTTATGATTAAATATTTGTGCTTATCTATGGCAAACAAACTTCTCAAGTATTTGGGAATCAACTAATCGTTTCTTCAACTAATCGTACTGCTGCTATTTCTACATTTGTAGAATTGGAAACAAAGTTTTAACACGATTGATCTATTGTCGCATGTACAAACAAATATTTCTAAGTTTACTTCTCAACAAAAAGGCACTTATGATCAGATAATGCATTATGTTGATAAACAAGTCGGAAAAATCTTCTTCTTGGATGCGTATTGAGGTACTGGTAAACAGTTTCTCATCAGATTGCTTTTGTCATCAATTCGGTGACAAAATGACATAGCGTTGGCCCTTGCGTCATCCGGAATAGCCGCGACGTTGCTGCCTGGTGGAAAAACTACTCATTTGGCTTTGAAGTTGCCTCTGAATATGCAATCTACAGATAATCCCACATGCAACATTTCCAAACCACCTGGAATTGGTAAAGTATTGCAGCAATGCAAACTTATTATTTGGGACAAATCTCAAGGGAAGTTATTAAAAGAATGTGTTATAGACCTTACTACGGATTGTTTTATCCATGGAAAATTATATGTTGCATGTTCAAGAGTCGGTAAATCAAACAATCTATTCATATGCACAGACAATGCGACTGCAAAGAATGTTGTATGTCCACAAGTTTTACGCAGCTAAAAATCAGCACCTTGCATAAGAGTTGCTTTAAAAAGGAGGGGGCTTAGGCTTGTTGCTCAGAGAGAAATTACCAAAAGAAAGCGTGTCGATGTATTACGAGAGCAACGCGAAACCTGGCTTGCGGCTGAAAGAAAAAGTAAAAACAGAATGTGTGTCGTGGAATTACCTGATTATATCAGGTGTCTATTACCTGATTATATCAGGAATTATCAGCTGTATATCCGCAAGTTTTAAGCAGTTAAAATTAGTACCTTACACACGTGCTGCTGGGGTACGTTCCAGAAAAAAAACTAAAAAATAAAACAGAAACATAACATAAAACAAAGAAGAAAAAACTAAAAAAACTAAAAAAAGGTAAACAACCAAAAAAAGAAAAAGAAAAAAAGAACAAAATAAAAACTATTAAAAACAAAAAAACTAAAATATAAACAAAATAAAAAATCAAAATTAAAAAAACAAGGGATTAGAAGAATTCAAAAACCTTAAAAAGAAAACCTTGAGGCATAGTAGATATTATTGCTAGAATTTGGACTTACCTTAAAAATCAAATATCTTTGAAAAATCTGCAATAGAACACAAGGGACAATGAGAGTCCATATATAGAAGCCTGATACGTGCCGTGATGGGGCTTCCAGGGCCCATCTAGGATAATTATACACGCATAGAAAAGGTCAAGCAGTGAGCGCTTAAGGGAAGTTCTGAGGTCTTGGTAAAAACCAATGGAAGGTTTCAGATGTTGAAGACTGTGTTGAAAATCCCAACGCTCATTTAAAGCAAGTGATTTAGACACAACCTGGATAGTTGCTTTAGCTGGAATGGGTGAGAAATTAAAGACTTTAAACTGTGTTGCTTTCGAACTTCTTAGTGGTTATGCACAATCTGGTTCTAAAAACGCCAGTGACGGTGGCTTAGACTCCCCAGATTTGTCTAAACGTCTATCTACTAGAAAAAGCATTAGAAGCTTTAGAGGCAAGCGATAAAGCCAGTCTGTTCCCCACTTAGAATGCCAGAAGTTTGATTATTTGAACAACGATACAAGTACAAACACAAAAGATTCCTTCCTTTTTGGTACTTTTTCGTATATTTTCCAAGTACACAGGACATTCACCGAGGGTGGAGGGGGGAAATTTTGCCCCCTATACTAAAAAATTAAAGGTAAGAAAATATAAATCAAAGATTAACAACCTGTGCCAAGCAATTGCGAGTGAAGAGTGACCAGTGTCAACAATAACCGGAATGAAAAAAAAAAATTTGAGATTAATACATACATTAAAAGAACCTCTATTTTTGGTGCTGGTTCCGTATAATTAACATGTTAGCAAAAGAAATCTTGTATAATTACATAAAACAAGGGTAAACACACACACTCTACCTACACACGCAAGAATTTCTTTATAGGGGTTGGGGCACCAATAAAAAGAAAAAATAGATAGTTTGAGTAAGGAGTGCCCAATGATTAGGAAATAAATCCCAATCTTGAGAGGGGGGTCTAAAGCCATCCTGCTCTTTATGTTTAATGTAGAGGTAGTATTTTACACTAGCATTCACTTCTAAATGCAATATTAAACTACAGTTTGACTAAATGCTTTTTAACGTGCAAGAAACAGCCAACTGGTGACGAACCATTACCGCAAAGAAATGTGAGCCAGAGGGGCTCCCATTTTTTGAAAAAGCTTGTAGGGAGAGCGAAGTCGAAAAGAAATATATTAATAACAACCCTCATTCAGACGAATTACTGCATTGAAACAGGTGATGTTTACTTCTTTTCTACCTCAATCCATGGCCTTTTAAACATCTATGGAGGAATTGTATCAATAGTCGCCATAGTTCAGCTATAAATTTCTTACAGATCAAGAAATTTAATCAAAAGCATCCTGTCCTGCATGTTTTTTTTACTAGTATTTTACTAGTTACTGTTTTTTTGTACTAGAACAGGTTATACTTAAACAGTTTGACGCTAAAAAAGCGTTGATCCATCATGTCCTATATAGCATTTATCATTTGGAAGAGCCAAAAGAGTTTTCTGAGATATGATCTTGCATCTTTAGGGCTATAAACTATTGCTGCCGGTATCATAGTGCCAAAATCCAGTTCAGGTTTTTTAGAACTGCAAAATTTGGTATATATGTCCAACAGGAAACTGGTTGAGGAAACGAAAAATCCATTGATGAGACTATATCACCAATTATTTCTCTCTTTTCAAAAATACAAAACGTTTGCCGTTTTGTAATGTCGAAACAATACAGGTTCTATGTTTTTGGGCAAAGGTCAGCTGAAGTAAAGTATTCAAAACAATACTAATTGGATTGGGAGGATCTGAATCCGTTTGGATTGATTGACTGAGTGGAACTGAAATTACTGAGGGTATGAGGACGTACATTGAACAGAGACAAAAAATAATCTCTTGTAACTCTAGTTATATTATAATTTTTATATATTATATATTGTACTAGCAGTTGGGGTTGCGCTTTGCACCACTCCAACACCTAGTTGGTGGGGCGCTGTGCGCTCCCCTTTAGCCCCTCGCGCGTGTAAGTCATTACGCGCCATATTATTATCGCGCCATTGTAGTTGTGTAACTTTGTCCTACCTGTGAATATATATATATATATATATATATATATATATATATATATATATATATATATATATATATATATATCTATATCTACATATATGTATATATATATATATATATACATATATATATATATATATATATATATATATATATATATATATATATATATATATATATATATATATATATATATCTATATATATAAAAATAAGTTGTCTGTGGATCTGTGGATCGTGGATCAGGTGACGTCATGTTTGTCCGCATATGACGTCTGAATTATTTCACACTAATACAAAAGAAAAAAAAACAAAAAAGGTAAAAACTACAAAAAAAAACTAAAAAGAAAAAAAACTAAAAAAGCTAAAAAACTAAAAAAAAATAAAAAAAGGTAAAAATCTAATAACTAAAAAAAAAAACTGAAAAAAATAAAAAAAGGCAAAAACTACAAAAAAAAATAAAAACTAATAAAAAAACTAAAAAAGCTAAAAAACTAAAAAAAAACTAAAAAAAAACTAAAAAAAGGTAAAAAACTAAAAAAGAAAAAAACTAAAAAAAAGGAAAAAACTGAAAAATAAAAGAGAAAAAGAAAACTAAAAAAATATGAATAAATATATATAAAAATAAGTTGTTTGTGGGTTATGTCTGTCTGTCTGTCTGTCGAGTGACGTCGTGTTTGTCCGCATATGACGTCTGAATTATTTCACACTAATACAAAAGAAGAAAAAAACTAAAAAAGGTAAAAACTACAAAAAAAACTAAAAAGAAAAAAAACTAAAAAAGCTAAAAGACTAAAAAAAACTAAAAAAAGGTAAAAAACTAAAAACTAAAAAAAACTGAAAAAACTAAAAAATGGCAAAAACTAAAAAAACTAAAAACTAATAAAAAAACTAAAAAAGCTAAAAAACTAAAAAAACTAAAAAAACTAAAAAAAGGTAAAAAACAAAAAAAACTAAAAACTAAAAAAGAAAAAACTAAAAAAAAGGAAAAAACTGAAAAATAAGAGAAAAAGAAAACTAAAAAAAATATTAATAAATATAAAAAATATAAATATAAATGTAATATAAATTAGCAATCAACAAAGCACCGAGACACAAATGACGACCGGGACACAGGGAGTATAAATGACGACCAGGACACAAGTAAAAAAAAAAACTAAAAAAACTAAAAAAAGACCGGGACACAAGGAATATAAATGACGCCCGGGACACTCAAAGAGAAATCACAGACTGGAACACCGGGACACAAATGACCACCGGGACACAGGGAATATAAATGACGACCGGGACACAGGGACATAACTACAAAGGGGACGCCGGGGTGCACAGGGGGATATATAAATGACGATGGCGACTCAGGGAATGGTCGATTAGCAATCACCATCAACAAAGCTTAAGGGCAATCATTAGAATCATGAGGATGATTCTTCCCCCCTCCCCCTTAGCCCCCAGCGCGTGTAAGTCATTACGCGTGTAAGTCATTACGTGCGATAATATTATTATCGCGCCATTGTAGTTGTGTAACTGTGTCCTACCTGTGAATATATATATATATATATATATATATATATATATATATATATATATATATATATATATATATATATATATATATATATATATATATATATATATATATATATATATGCCCAACACCTAGTTGGTGGGGCGCTTCGCGCCCCCCCCCCCCAAGCCCCCCACGTGCGTAAGTCGTTACACGCCATATTAGTTACGCGCCATTGTAGCTGTGTCCCTGTGTCCCACCTGTGAATACAGATAGATATAAATATATATTTTTAACTACGTAAAACATGCGAATGAACAACATTCTGTGCATATAAATAGCATTTATATTCCCTGTGTCCCGGTCGTCATTTGTGTCCTTTTGTCCCAGTTTGTATTTTCTCTTTGAGTGTCCCGGTCGTCATTTATATTCCCTCTGTCCCAGTGTCCCGGTCGTCATTTGTGTCCCGGTGTCCCGGTCTGTAATTTCTATTCAAAAAATCCCTGTGTCTCGGTCGTCAAATTATATATCCCGCCTGTGCCCCCGGCGTCCCCGTTGTAGTTGTGTCCCTGCCTCCCGGTCGTCATTTATATTCCCGGTCGTGATTTGTGTCCGGGTGTCCCAGTCTGTAATTTTTCTTTGAGGTTCCTGATCGTCATTTATATTCCCTCTGTGTCGGTTGTCATTTGTGTCCCGGTCTGTAATTTATCTTTGAGTGTTTTTTCTTTTTAATTTTTTTTAGTTTTTTACATTTTTTCAGTTTTTTTTTCTTCTTTATTTTTCAGCGTCACTATGAAGTACATATCGCCGAATCTTTGTTTTTTAACTTAAATCTGGTAGGCATTGATGACCTTATCCAAGTCAAAATCCCAAACCCAATCATCATCGCTATCATTTTCAGTTTTGATATGTTTTGACTCTCGCTTTCCTGGTGGATTTTCATCTAACTGCGCGTTTTTGCGTTCTTTAGCCGCAAGCCTGTTTTCTTGCTGTTCTTGTGATTCCTCGGCACGCTTTCTTTTCTTACTTTCTCTATCAGCTGCAAGCCTGTTTTCTTGCTGTTCTTGTGATTCCTTGGCACGATTTCTTTTCTTACTTTCTCTATCAGCAGCAAGTTTTTTGGCATAGACTCTTTGAACAGCTTCCTCGGCTGTTGCCATTGTAGGTTCTTCAGTCATTTTACAATTAAACATTTTTCCGTGAACGCATGTCTTAAATACCATTAATGACGTCACCGTCATAGCAAAAATGACGACAACTAACTTCATGACGTCGGTCGACACAGAAACATGACGTCACCTGACAGACAGACACACAGACAGACAACTTATTTTTATATATATAGAAGATATATATATAAGCCCCCCCCCGCGAGCGTAAGTTGTTACGCGCCATATTAGTTACGGGCCATTGTAGTTGTGTCCCTGTGTCCCACTACAGGTTTACCGACTCTTGAACATGCAACATATAATTGTCCATGGGAACAATAATCCGTATTCAGATCTATACCTCATTATTCTAATTATTGCACTTGAGTTTTGTTGATGGTGATTGCTAATCAAACATTCCCTGTGTCTCCATCGTCATTTATATATCCCCCCTATATATCCCCCTTTTATTTTTATTTTTTTAGTTTTCTTTTTCTCCTTTATTTTTCAGTTTTTTCCTTTTTTAGTTTTTTTAGTTTTTTACCTTTTTTTATTTTTTTTTAGTTTTTGGTTTGTTTTGTAGTTTTTACCTTTTTTTAGTTATTTTTATTAGTTTTTAGTTTTTTTTCTTTTTCAGGTTTTAGTTTTTTACCTTTTTTTTACTTTTTTTTAGCTTTTTATTTTTTTAAAAAACTTGCTGCTGATAGAGAAAGTCAGAAAAGAAAGCGTGCCGAGGAATCAAAAGAACAGCAAGGAAACAGGCTTGAGGCTAAAGAACGCAAAACCGTGCAGTTAGATGAAGATCCACCTGGACAGCGAGAGTCAAAACATATCAAAACTGAAAATGATAGCGATGATGATTGGGTTTGGGATTTTGACTTGGATAAGGTCATCAATGCCTACCAGATTTTAGTTAAAAAAACAAAGGTTCGGCGATATGTATTTCATAGTGAAGCTGAAAAATAAAGAAGAAAAAGAAAATGACTGAAGAACCTACAATGGCAACACCCGAGGAAGCTGCTCAAAACGAATGTATTCAAGCCGAAGTAGCTGTTTCCTTGCTGTTCTTTTGATTCCTCGGCACGCTTTCTTTTCTGACTTTCTCTATCAGCAGCAAGTTTTTTGGCATAGACTCTTTGAGCATCTTCATCGGCTTTTGCCATTGTAAGTTCATCAGTCATTTTAAACTTAAACATTAATAGATTTCTACGTAAACATATATGTCTTAAATATCTTGAATGACGTCACTGTCATAGCAAAAATGACGACAACTAACTTGATGACGTCAGTCAACACAGAAACATGACGTCACCTGACAGACAGACACACACACAGACAGACAACTTATTTTTATATTTATAGATAAGTTGTCTGTGTGTGTGTGGGTCTGTCAGGTGACGTCATGTTTGTGTGTTGACTGACGTCATGTTTTCGACTGACGGAATTAAAGACTGGGACATCGGGAGTCAAATGACGACCGGGACACCGGCACATAGGGAATATAAATGACGACCGGGACACTCAAACAAAAAGCGACCGGGACACAAGGAATGTTCGATTAGCAATCACCATCAACAAAGCACCGGGACACAAATGACGACCGGGACACAGGGAGTATAAATGACGACCAGGACATAAGTAAAAAAACTAAAAAAAACTAAAAAAAGGTACAAACTACAAAAAAACTAAAAAGAAAACAAAAACTAAAAATTAATAAAAAAACTAAAAAAGCTAAAAGATTAAAAAAACTTTGGAAGAAAAAAAAATGAAAACGGAAAAAAATAAAAAATAAAGGAGAAAAACAAAACTAAAAAAAAAAATAAAAAAAACTAAAAAGAAAAAAAGGGGAAAAATATAAAAATTTATTTCATCATATACCATTTCAAAAACGAATGTATATACAGACCAGGACATCGGAATACAAATGACGACCGGGACACAGGGAATACAAAAGACGACCAGGACACAGGGACACAACTACAACGGGGACGCCGGGGGGCACAGGGGGATATATAAATGACGACGGGGACACATGGAATGTTCGATTAGCAATCACCATCAACAAAGCTCAAGGGCAATCATTAGAATCATGTGGTATAACTAAAAAAAACTAAAAAAGGTAAAAAACTAAAAACTAAAAAAAAGACCAATTCAAAAACGAATGTATATTCAGACCGGGACAACGGGATACCGGGACACCATGTATATGGACACCTATGTATATACAGACCGGGACACTATCGACCATTATATGTTGCATGTTCAAGAGTCGGTAAACCTGACAATCTATTTATATGCACAGACAATGGGACAGCAAAGAATGTTGTATATATGTTGCATATATATTTTTTTACGTAGTTAAAAACATATACATATATAAATATATATATTTATATATATATATATTTATTTTTTCTATTGTTTGGTAAATGACGACTTATACTTATTGACGACATGACTGCCTGTCCATGGATTATTCTTTATGGTTGATTGTGTGTGGATATGCTGTTTGACCTATGTGATTGTATGGATGAGTAGGGTTAAGGCCTCATTCAAGTGCTAGTGTATATTAATTACTAATTTAGGAGAACAGTCTTCCTTTTCTCCTTCTGTTTCGCTTTTTTTTTGTGTTTGTACTGTTGCATTGGTGATTTCTCTTTTCATGATATATATATATATATATATATATATATATATATATATATATATATATATATATATATATATATATATATATATATACATATATATATATATATATATATATATATATATATATATATATATATATATATATATATATATATATATATATATATATATATATGTGTGTGTGTGTATATATATAGATTATATATTATTATTATAATTTTGAAGATTTTAGTTGCTTTTTCAAGCAATCTACTAAGATGGGAAACACCTTAAATCGGAAAAATGAGCGATTTTTCCAGTAGTTTTTTTTCTACACAATAGCAACAGCAACCAGATCTACGTTGCATTGGCAACGTGAGGTGTTGCCGCAACCTTTGTTCGGCTTCGCTGAGTAAAGCGTTGCAAGAGCAACACTTTAGTTTTATTTCCTCGCTTCGATTAAACGCTGAAGTTGTTAATATGTAAGGATCTTAGAATAAACACTAGGTACACTAACTAGCAAAAGTTGCAAACCCCTTATTGCAACTAGCAAAATTTGCATGCCCCTCATCGCTGAAGATAATTGAAGCCTAATAGCCGATTATTACAATTCCCCTACATGTCTTACCCTTCAGCCAAATTCGACTTACCATCAAATACACCGGAAACAAATAATGGATACACCAGCTACCAAAAGTTGCCAACCTCTCATTCCCGAAGATGGCTATGAGCTAACAGCCGACTGTTGCTTTAAACTTCCCTATATGTTTCACAATCGGTATTGGCCTATTTTTGGTTTCAGTGTGTACCTTACTACTTAAGTTGTTCCTGAAGGAATTTTCTACTAAAAAATGGATAACATATGCTTTAATCGGCTCATCAAGAGCTATTGACTGCCGTCAAAAAATCTATTTGTCTTAATTCAAAAGTTGACTTTTTTTGCCGAACGCCTTGTTTCTTACGTTATCACTTAGAACTAGTAAAAGAGTGGCTCATTTGGAAGAGTTTTTTTTAGTCTGTATTAAAACACTCAGCAAATCTACACCAGGTTAACCTATTTACAAGGAACATGCAGATTAAGCATTAGTATCACGTAATAACACGTATTTTGTGAAAAGTTACATCTCCCTGAACCAAAGATAAGAGTTCTGATGAGTAGATAAGCCTGCACTAAAATAGTGATGTGTATTTTGTGAGAAGCTATATCTCCACGAACCAAAGGTAAAAGTGCTAGACAAGTTAAGACAGCACTAAAATAATGACGCTTGTTTTGTGAGAAGTTCTATCTCCATGAACCAAAGGTAAGAGTTCTGGATAGAAGACAATAGTGCATTAAAATAGTTATACGTATTATGGGAAAAGTCTATCCCAAGGAGCCAAAGGTAGGAGCTCTGGATAGAAGATAAGACTGCACTAAAAATTAACAAAAAATTTTGGAACAATGGTTAGCTACTTGTTAGTCCTAAAAAAGTTAATAGCTATTCTTTCAGGAGAAGACTTTTCTTTTCCCATAATTCCTTTAAACAGAGAGAAATTGAAGTCAGAGAGCTTCGTGTAACAAACCGAATTGCACTTTTGCTTATTGACTTTTCATCCAGTAAACGCGCTGCCATGTAAATGGCAGCTGAAGCAATCGTGACCACTGTCCTGTTATGGGATACGCTGTGCTCCATTGCTTTGGACGCTATTTTATAAGCTACTTTTTTGTTGGTGCTTGCAACTTTAAATGATCACAAAAACGTTCAATGAATAATTCTTGCCACGCCACCTTGCTTTCATGCCGTACAACTTCGGAAATGTTTCTTGACCATTTAATAATATGCTTAAATGAAAAATCCCGTTCATATGTCTTTGAATTTTAATGTTGATAAAGTGATAAATATGATATAGCGCAAGATTGTTGTAGGAGTTTAGGCAAAGCTAAAAATCTGATATGTGTGATTTTAAGTTTGACGTCAAAACCTTCTCTGTACTTTATAAATTCCCCAAATGAAAATGTTTAAAGATAAAATTAAATTATAAACTCAAGTCATTGTTTCGTTTATTATTAGCTCTGATTAAAAGTTCAGATAAAATATTTTTTTATGGATCACTTTGTTTTCCAAAATAAACTATGCGTCATACCATTTGTCTGGGAACGTTAAAACAGTCTCTTAGGGTTGATATCTTGGGATATTCTCCTCTTGGAAAGAACACAGAGGGAGAGGGAAGATTCACTATGCGACATTGCTTAGAAAAATCAAATTAAACACATGAATTTTAAAAAATGAGAGAAGTATAATTGATTTTACAAGAGGTTACAAAACAATGTCTCTATTCGCATCGATACAATAAATTAGATATAGGATTGCATAGATATAAGAAAAATGGCGTGTAGCGGGAGAGAAACAAGAAAATATATTCTAGTGCCTCTTAAAAACAGAGGTAAAATAAACGCTAGCACCGTGAGCATATCTAGTAGTAGGTTTTGAAACTAAAATTCCTTTCAGGGAGCACATAGAAACAAGGTACAGGCATACTAGCCCGATGAATGCCACTAGCAGCAGGTTTTGGAACAAAATGTCGGTCCAGGAATGACCAAAGATATTCTACTGGCAATGACTGCCATTCATTTTGACCTAAAGAGCATTTTGTAAAAATTTGGAAAACTGGTTAAAAAAATTATATTCTATACGTCTATCTTGACCCCATCCTCCTTCGCTCACAAAAAATATAATACCATCTTTTTTTTAGGTTAATAAGGAGTAATCCTAACATACTTGATGTTTTAAAAGAAAAGTGTCCTTAATAGGTGTGTTTTTACTGCACCAAAACTTGGACATTGTTTTGTGTTTGAATAAAGAGCGAATAACCACATAAACTTAGCAAAGTATTATCGATTAGTTTATATGCAATAATTTTATCTACATATGTTAGATAGACTGTGAAGCCTAATTTGTATCGTTATAAATTTCATCTCTGCTCACTACTTCCCTTAGAAGAACTTCGTTTTTTAAAATTAGTAGATATAAATGTTTAAAACTATAGGCTGGCTTTATTGCCTGATATTCTTGTGAGAAAATTTGCACTCAGAATCCCTCCGCATTGGTTTTACCTCGCTCTTATATGATTAAGTAGGTAGTTTGGGCTGCCAAACAGGGAGCTAGTTTGCAAACGGGGTTCACCATGGCTATAGCCGAACAGATGAAGTAAACTTTCTGCACAATAACTCTAATGCACAGTATCAAACTTCTAGATACCTTTTTCGTCAAGGTATATCCAACTCGGCACGGAGGGCTTTTACCCTAAGAGAATATATGAGTAAATCCCATTAGTCCATCCTAGCGTGTAACAAGGGAAAACACGAAAGCTCTGTAACCCAACTGCAGAGCCTATTTTTTTAATTACTTGAAAAAAAACTTCATTAAACTTGTTGGATTTAAAGCTTAAGCAAAATAAAGAGAATATAATTGAAGTAAAGATCTTTTTATTGTGAGCTTTAATCAAAGAATAAAAAGACTAAATTAAAACAATAAAAATTCTCCATCACGTATACAGGGACAACCTCTATGTGGTGCTCCGGCCAATCGTGGACGAGCGGTGGAAGTAAGGCACCAAAATAAAAGAATGTCTTTTCTTGTTAAGCGACCAAACGGCCAGGAGGTGATTACGGGCATTCTGTCTTGATGGATGCATAATTACCCAAGTGAATTGTTTGTCCGGTTTACTGAGTAAATTTTAAAACATCCAAGACAACTTTGAGAAGAGAAAGGTAAAAGGCTTAAGGAAAAATATGGCTTTTTAAATGAAATTGCTTGAGCTTTTGTGAAATTTTAGATTGTATTCAAAAAATCGATCAAGAGTCTTAATTTAATCGTTTATTGTCCGACGATTACATAATAGCATTTCTGTTTCTAAAAGAACATCCTTTTCTTGGATGGCTTCTTGAGAAGAAATATGGAACTATAAAGTAGTTGTGAGTTAGCAAGAGAAAAAAGAGCAGATTCGAAAGTACCATGGAAAAGACTTATGGTAGCCCATGGTTGGATGCCTGCCAATAGGTTTTGACCCTTAATAGAAGCAAAATGAGCTCTAATTTTTGATTGAATTTGTGATTGAGATGAAACTCCCTCATACATGTAATAATTTCTATTTGTTTCAAGGTTTAATGTTGCTCCTTACTTTTAGTTGAAAAGAAACTTGTTTTTTTTTAATTTAATTTCTGATCGTTTTCAAATAATGCTGGGAGAACCGGCTTCCCCTCCATTAAAAATTCCTCAATAGAAATATTTTTTCACGTAAAATCTGTGGATTAGCTTGTGTAACTGAGGTTCAACCAATTAAAACTTACCACTGAAATAAGTATACTGGCTAAATAAGTCTCATAGCTTTACTGTCCTTTAATATGATTTGCCTTTAGCATTTATGTCTTTTCAAAACCTAAGTAATGGAACAACTAATTACTATTTTTGAGGTTTATGTTCACTGTCAAATTTTGTGTTCATGTTACTTTTCTTCGATCCTGTAGTTATGTTTTTTCTTATGCTTTTTTCTTTATGATATGGTCGGAGAAAAAAAATCTTCAGAACAATAAATAGTAATTAAATAGCGATTCTAATGAATGACAAAAGTATAACAACCTAAATATTGATAACATTAAATAAAAAATCATGTTTTTTGATGATTCCAAATACGTATCTGTTTTGATTTTTAGGCTAAAACCCCAAGGTATCAGCAAATAGAATAGTTTGCATTCTTATTCAAAACGAATGAAACGGCCTGATGAGAGGCTAATCATGACAAAAATATAGAGTCAAATTTAGCGTTTATGAGTCAAGGTATCAGTAAATAAAATAGTTCGCATAATTCTATAAAAAGAATGAAAAGGCCTATAGAAAAAAGAATAAAGAAGAAGAAGAATAAAGGGGGCATACAAAATATGCAGTCAAATTTAGCATTCATGAGTAACCATGAGGCTACATTTGAAACCACTTCAATAACAAATGCTTAATTTTGTTTTTTACCTCAGAACAAGTAAGTGTTTTTGTGTTTTATTATGATTCCTTATTTGTTTTTCCCGTGAGTGATCGTAATGATCTAGTTACTCGCCTTAAAAAGCTTTGATTGTTTGTATTTATAAAGTATAAAACCGTCAAATGCATCGGTTTAAAGGTTTTAGAATCAAATAAATATATCAATCTTATAAAAAAAGTTCAAGATTTATGGCTTTTCTCAGTAACACTCAACACTAGAAATTATTATTTGATTTCCTCCATATTTATTTCAAAACTTTAATTTGAACAAACTACTTTGAAAATCTTTTACTTTTTATAATGACAGTTTGAAGGTGCTGAATTCATCAGCATCTGATTAACAAGTTCAAAAACATCGATCATCCGCTCATCACTTCACTTTACTGAATAGAGCTGAATACTAAGATTTCCTATCGTATTTTCATTAATAGAGCATTGCTTTGTGTTGGTTATCGTTATTCTTTTACTTTTTCATTCTTATATGAAAAAGTAGAAAAAGTTTCATTCTTTACTATACTTGACATAGTTTTTATTATATTTCATAAAAGAATTTAGTACCAATTAAAAACTAGACTAAGAGGGTTGAAACATTGACCGTTTTTTGTATTATTAAAAAACTTTTTCTAAAAGACAAGTTTTTCAAAGAAAAGTGAGGAGCTCTATTAAGCCGAGAATGAGCAGAAATGAAGTCAAATAATCTTCCAATCGTAAAAAACAACAAATCACTATTAACAAATAAATGAAAACTCATAATGAATAGAAATTGCAATAAATAGCCCAGTCAAACTCAAAACAAACAAAAATCAACACGAGTAGGACTGATAACTCCTATGCCTTTTTAAGACCAGATCACAATTTGCACTTTACTAAAAAATGTAACAAACAAATGAACGTGGATTGTCAGTTAAATTGACATATACGGATATTTCTTCATTAAGGTTTTGATTATTTTTCATTTATAAAAGTAAGAAAGGTAAAAGCATTTCAAACCTATTTTGTTTTCAGTAAAGTGCATACTGTGTTCTTGTCTTGAGAAGGCATAGGGGTTATCAGCCCAACTCATGTTTATTTTTACTCGTTTTGAGTTTGACTCGGCTATTTATTGTAACTGTGTTGCGAGAGCAACACTTTGGTTTTGTCCCGTTTTTTGTTTTTTTTTCCTATGCCGCCGATCTAGGCTAATTCCTGGAAACTGGTAAGGGTCTAGCCTGTCCGGTTTTTACGGAAAGTCTGGACCTCAGACCGGATTGATGAATATAACATTACACTTTGGAAAGCTCTGCAGAACTCTTGCCTGGGGCTGAAAAGGATGGTTTTTGCTTTTCCACGAGCCAGAGCCTATGGTGTGCGAAGTGAAGTGGGCCTATACTGAATAGAGCTGAATACTAAGATTTCCTATTGTATTTTCATTAATAGAGCATTGCTTTGTGTTGGTTTTGGTTATTCTTTTACTTTTTCATTCTTATATAGCTTTACTTTGCTTGACATACAGTTTTTATTATGTTTCAAAAAAGAATTTAGTACCAATTAAAAACCAGATTAAGAAGGTTGAAACATGGACCGTTTTTTCGGTATTATTTAAAAACTTTTTCTACAAGACAAGTTTTTCAAAGAAAAATGAGGAGCTCCATTAAGCCATGAAAGAGCAGAAATGAACTCAAATAATCTTCTAAGCGTAAAAAACCACAAATCACTATTAACAAATAAATGAAAACTCAAAGTGAATAGAGATTGCAATAAACATTCGAGTCAAACTCAAAACAAGCAAAAATTAACATGAGTAGGACTGATAACTCCTATGCCTTTTGAGACCAGATCACAATTTGCACTTTACTGAAAAATGTAACAAACAAATGAACGTGGATTGTCAGTTAAATTGACATATAAAGACATTTCTTCATTAAGGTTTTGATTATTTTTCATTTATGAAAGTAAGAAAGCTAAAAGCATTTCAAACCTATTTTGTTTTCAGCAAAGTGCATATTGTGTTCTTGTCTTGAGAAGGCATAGGGGTTATCAGCCCAACTCATGTTAATTTTTGCTCATTTTGAGTTTGACTCGGATATCTATTGTAATTTCTGTTTGTTTTGACTTTCGTTTATTTATAGATTGTGTTATGTGGTAGTTTTACACTTGGAAGATTATTTGACTTTATTTCTACTTATTATCGACCTAATGGAGCTGTTTAGCTGAATGGTCTGATATGATATGCGAGGAAGTATCAACCCTCCGATCATTCTGAATCTCAAAACTCTTATTGGATTTTTGTGTGGAAATAGTGGGCTCGGGAGGGGTTTAGATGCCTTCCAATTACTTTCGACTATCAAAAAGGGCATGCCTCTTTCAATTTCCAACCGAATGAACTGTTTTCGAAGTTTTTACGGCAAGAAATAGCCACCTCAAAATTAAAATCAAACACATTTCGGGAAAATAAGAGGTTGGGGGGAGGGGATCCACCCCGTGATCACTTTGAATCTTAAAAAGGACAATAAAATTTCTCATTCAATTTGACCCCTCAGAAGCTTATACGATCACCCTTGCTGGAAGTTTTGATTTAATACAAATTATCAATCTATCAATGAATCAATTATTCAATTGTTCATATGTCCTTTGGACAACCAGTATGATCACGTAATTCTTGAAATTTTCATCTTAATGCTCTTAGTCGTACAAGTAGTTGCAATATAATAAGTATTAGTAGTTGTTTAATAGTAGTAAATATAGCAGTAACAGTAGTATTATCAGTAGTTTGCATGTATTGCCTTTAGGTAAGATGATCTTCCTCCTTAAGTATTATCTGAAAGTTCCAACCTAATACCCAAATCAATTCTTGTGGTATGCTATTTTGACAATGTGCAGGCACATAGAGTCTTTTGATCTAGTTCAAATTTCCCTTATTTCATTAAAGGGAGTAATGTGCCTGTAGCTGTGGTGGTAGTTTAAGTAGTGTTGGTAGCATTCATATATTGACTTTTCTATCATCTCCCTTATCATTTCCTGAACTTTCCAAATTAATATACTCAGTTATTCTTTTGTTGCACCCTTTTGACAATCCATATGCATATAACATGTTTTGATTTAGTTCAACAATTTCTTTAACATTCTCGGAAAGAGTCACCTGAATACCTTTCGTCTTCTTGGAAAATAAACTTCAAACAAGCATACCTTTCTCAACAACATTTACTGTTTCTGGAAATTAAACGATTTGCCTAACTTACAGCCCTTGTCCTGAGGACTGTGACGAGTTGACATCTCCAAAGAAATATTTACTGGACTTTCAATAAGGCTTAACAAAACAGGTTTCCTAAAATTTTGACCGGTTATGTTTTGGGGAATGATAGGCTTAGGGGAAGCCGACGTTCTTCCATTCGCTTTTGACTCTCAAACAGGGCACTATAACTTCCGACTTCCAATCAAATGAGCTCCATCCGATCCCAAAATTTATACGACTATCTGTTCCATAAAAACCTTACATGCCCAGGGTATAACATACAACCCTTGCTCATGGGCTGTGGACAACTGTGTTCATCCTAAAGACATTACTATATGATTTTTGGACTATTGGTAACTCATTGAGACATAGTTATTAGACTGTTTAGTATGTGGAACAAAATTAATATCTGAAAATTCTTATCAGATGACTTAGGTTAAAAATGGGAATGGGAGGGGCCTAGTTTCCTTACAATCTTTTAGGTCACTTTAAAAGGGCACTATTACTCTTATCTTCCATTTGAGTGAGCCCTCTCTCAATCTCCTGGGACCATTCGTTCCAAAATCATCCCTGGGAGAAAAAGATCTAAAGATGCAATCGTGATCTATCTTCCTGGATTAAATAAAAAAAAAAAAAGTTTCTTTAACTGAAAGTATGGAGCAACTTTAAATATTATAACGAACAGAAATAATTCTGAATATTAAAGAGGCTGTCCCCTCCTCAAGCCCACGCTCTTGGCGCTAAAGTTTTTATTGTTTTAGGAAGTAGAGTTGGGAGAAAGAGTCAAACTTGAGCGTAAAGAGCGGGGTATTGAGGAGGGGACATCCCCTTTTATGTAATTGATAATTTCTCGTCACTTTAAAAAACCTGTTTTTCTCATTGAATTTCTAATTGTTTTTAAATAACATTCTAAAATTATGGGAACTCTATTCCTCCACGATAAATTCCACTATGGAAAGATCCTCTCACATAGCCCCCTCACATCGATCTCCCTACCACCAGAAAAAATCACCCTGAAAACGTCGATAAACTTACCAATAACCAATACTATATGTAAACAATGGGCCAAGTTTATTACTTGCAGCCCTTCCCCTGGGGACTGTGGGGGATGGAGTCGTCCTCAAAGACATATTTATTAGATTTTTTTACTGCTGAACAAAACAGCTATCTAGAAATTTTGATGACTTAGTATGGGCAAAATTAGCGTGGGAAAGGAGCTAGTTGCCCTCCAATTTTTTGATTACTTAAAAAGGGAACTAGAACTTTTGATTTTCGTTAAAATAATCCATCTCTTGACGTTCTAGGGCCACTGGGTCAAAACGATCACCCCTAGAGAAAAAAAGAATAAACGCACATCCATGATCTCTCTTTTAGCAAATAATACAAGTTCCACATTTTTGAAGATAGGAGCTTGAAAGTTCTACAGTAGGGCTTATGAAATAGGTAAATTAAATAATTAGGGCTAATCACCTAAACTAAATGAAACTTATATATTGAAAATAAGCATAAAAATCTGATATATTTGTATAAGAATTCTGATTTTTAGAGATTTCGTTACTATTGAGCTGTGTTGCTCCTTACTACAGTTCCTTACGATGAGCTTTTTGAAACGATACAAGTTCTTCATTTTTGCAGATTGGAGTTTAAAACCTTTACAGTAGGCTTCTTTAATGTGTTGAATCTGATGGTGTGATTAAGAGTCCTTAATTTCTTGGGGATTTTTTCCCCTTTTTGAAAATAAAAAAGACTTGTCGCTTTTGATAGTTAGAATTAAGCATAATGACTTTCATTAGTTTTCAAACAGTTCGTGGTAACGAACTGTAGTAAGGAGCGACCCGGCTCAATAGTAACCAAAACCCTAAAAAATGGAATTTTTATACCAATACCTACATCAAAAGAATTGCATTTTAATGCTGATTTTAAATATATAAGTTTCATCAAGTTTAGTCTTACCCATCAAAAGTTAGGAGCCTGAGAAAATTTGCGTTATTTTAGAAAATAGGGGGAACCCCCCCCCCCTAGAAGTCATAGAATCATGACGAAAATCACACTATCAGATTCAGCGTATCAGAGAACCTTCTGTAGAAGTTTCAAGCTCCTATCTACAAAAATGTGGAATTTTGTATTTTTTGCCAGAAGGCAGATCACGGATGCGTGTTTATTTGTTTTTTTGTTTTTTTGTTTTTTTTGTTTTTTTTTCCCAGGGGTGATCGTATCGACCCAGTTGTCCTAGAATCTTGCAAGTGTGCTCATTCTAACGGAAATGAAAAGTTCTTGTGCCCCTTTTAAGTGACCAAAAAATTGGAGGGCACCTAGGCCCCCTCCCACGCTAATTATTTTACCAAAGTCAACGGATCAAAATTCTGAGATAGCCATTTTATTCAGCATAGTCGAAAAACCTTATAACTATGTCTTTGGGGACGACTTACTCCCCCACAGTCCCCGTGGGAGGGGCAACAAGTCACAAACTTCGACCAGTGCTTACATATAGTAATGGTTATTGGGAAGTGTACAGGCGTTTTCAGGAGGATTTTTTTGGTTTGGGGAGGGTTTGAGAAGAGGGGGATATACTGGGGGAACTTTCCATCAATATTTTGTCATGGGGGAAGAAAATCTCCATGAAGGGAGCGCAGTATTTACTAGTATTATTTAAAAAAAAACAATAAAAAATAAATATGAAAAAGTTCTTTCAGCTGGAAGTAAGGAGCAGCATTAACACTTAAAACAAACAGAAACTGTTACCCATTTGAGGGGCTCACCTCCTCTTAATACCTCGCTCTTTACGCTAAAGTATTTTTAGTAATTTCAACTATTTATTCTACGGCTTTTGTGATTCTGGGGTCATTCTTAATGAATTGGGACAAAATCTAAGCTTTAGTGTAAAGAGCGAGGATCTGACAAGGGGGCGAACCCCCTCATATATGTAATAAAATATGAGAATACAAAAGTTCTTTACGTAAGCTAATTTATAAGTTACGTAAATCTTTTACTAATAAAAATATTCGTAAAAAATTAAAAATTCTAGTTGCCTTTTTAATTAACCAAAAAATTGGAGGGCAACTAGGCTTCCTCCCCCGCTCTTTTTTTCTCAAAATCATTCGATCAAAATTATGAGAAAGCCATTTAGCCAAAAAAAAATGCAAATTTTGTTTTAATTATTCATCTGCGGAGAGCCAAAATCAAAACATGCATTGATTCAAAAACGTCCAGAAATTAAATAAAAAAACCAAGTTTTTTGAACTGATAGTAAGGAGCGACATTAAAACTTAAAACGACCAGAAATTACTTCGTATATGAAAGAGGCTGCTTCCTCATCAACACCCCGCTCTTTACGCTAAAGGTTTTTACTGTTTTAAAAAGAAGAATTGAGAGAAAGAGTCAAACTTTAGCGTAAAGAGCGGGGCGTTGGTGAGGAAGCAGCCTCTTTCATATACGAAGTAATTTCTGGTCGTTTTAAGTTTTAATGTCGCTCCTTACTTTCAGTTAAAAAAACTTCTTTTTTTTATTTAATTGTATTAGAGACAACACTATAGTGTTGCCTATAATACAGGCCATAAGGCTCAAATGTTTCTTTTTTTGTTTTTTTTCTCAGAGGCACTTCATATGGAAGAGGTGGTTGTATACACTAAGAAAGGGGATCACGGCTCATTCTTCATAAATAAGAAGTTCTAGTGCCCTTTATATCATAGGCAGCACAATAGTGCTGCTTAAGTAAAGAGCGATATGGACACAGTGTTTTATATTTGAAAGGTCCGTAAATTATGGGTTTGAGAATGACAACCCTCCCACAGTCCTCAGGTCAAGGGTTGTAAGTTATTCCCTCGGGGTATTTTTATAGAAATGATGATCGTATAAATATCGGAAGGGGCTCTTTGGACTGTTAATGATTGGTTCTAGTACCCTTTGAAGATTCAAAATTATTGTAGGGTGAATGCCCGTCCCCCCACACCTCGTATTTTCCCGAAATGCATAAGATAGAAATTTAGAGATGGCCTTATTTCTTTCGTAGAAACTTCAAAAAGGGGTCATTCGATTGGAATTTGAAGAGGATAGTGCCCCTTCTAATAGTCAAAAGAGACTGGAGGGCCACTAACCCCCTCCCATGCCCACTATTTACCCATATACATCCAATCAAAATTTTGATATACCTATTCCGTTTCATGTAGTTAAAAGGTCCGAAAATTTTCTTTTTGAGGGTGACAGCCCCCCTCCGTCCCCACAGCCATCAGGGCAGAGGTTTTAAGTTCTGCCCAGGGGGTATATAAGGTTTTCTATAGAAAGGGTGGCTGTATAGCCTTCACAGGGTGACAATTGTATTGGTAATCAGAAGTTCTAGTACCCTAAATTCAAAGTGATTGGAAGGCGGACACCCCCTCCCCCAACACACATACCTTGTGTTGAGATGGATCTGAAGATCTATGTTTTTCTGAGATGGATCTGAAATTTTTTTGAAATAATCATTTGTTGTCAAAGAAACCTTAAAAAAAAGTTCATTTGATTTGAAAATGAAAGTTTTTTTATAGTAAAAAAATGATTGAAGGACAATTAGTCCCACCACACCCTCAATTCCCAAAGCACATCTAATAAACATTTTGAGATTGCAATTTTTTCAGCTAAGTTGACAGGTCTAAAAAGTATGTCTTTGAGGATGACAATCCCCCACAGTCCTCAGCACAAGGGTTATAAGTTGTACCCCGAGGGCATATAATGTTTTAATGAAAAAAGTTGTCCTATGAGCTCTGAAGGGGGTTTACAGCATTGGAAGTCGGATGTTCTAGTTCCCTTTTTAAAAATCAAGGTGATCAGGATCAGCCACCCTCGATAGCCCCCCTTCATCGTATTTCCAGAAAATGTATCACATAAAAATTCTGAAATAGCCATGTGTTCAAAAATAGTCCAAATATCCTATTATAAGGCCTTTGAGGTGGACAAAATTCCCCAGAGTCTTGGGGCGAGGGTTGTGAGCTATGCCCTTGGGGCATATAATGCTTTTGTGGAAGGAATGGTCGTGTGAACTTTAGAAGAGGCTTATTTAATTTCAAATGTACAGTTTTGGTTCCCTTTTAAGAATCAAACATAATGGAGAGCAGCCAGCCCCCCTCCCTGACATCCTGTTTTCCCAAAGCGCATTGAGATAGTCATTTCGTTATCAATTCTCCAAAAATCATATAATAATGTCTTTAGGGTTGACATAATCCTCCATAGCCTATTGGCAAGGGTTACAAGTTATGCCCTGGGCATATAAGGTTCTTATGGAACAGATTGTCGTATAAGTTTTGGATCGGATGGACCTCATATGATTGGAAGTCCAAAGTTTTATTGCCCTTTTTAAGAGTCAAAGGTGATTGGAGGGTAATCAGCCCCTATCCCAAAGCCTATGATTTCCCAAAACATAACCGGTCGAGATTTTAAGAGACCTTTTTTGTTAAGCCTTGTTGAAAGGTCCAATAAATATTTCTTTAGGGATGTCAACTCCCCACAGTTCTAGGCAAATGGTTTATTTTTTATACATAGTATATTTTATTGAGAAAGGTATTAATGTTTGAAATTTGCTTTCCAAGAAGACGAAGGAAATTCAGGTGAGCCTTTTAGAGAATTTTGAAGAGATTAGTGAACTAATTCAAAACATATTATGTGTATATGGATTGTCAAAAGGGTGCAACACAAGAATAACTGAGTATATTAATTTTGAAAGATCAGCAAATGATAAGGGAGGTGATGAAAAAGGCAATATTAAGATGCTACCGGTACTACTACAACTACCACCACTGCTGCAAAGACAATACTCCCTTTAAAATATGAAGGGGAAATTTTAAATAAATCAAAAGACGCTATACAAAAAAGCGTACCTCAAAAATTGATTTGGGTATTAAGTTGGAACTTTCAGAGAATACTTAAAGAGGAATATCATCTCACCAAAAGGCAATATACACAAACTAATATTAATACTACTATTACTACTACATTTACTACATATACTACAACTACTATACTACTAATACTACTGCGTTACTTATATTGTAACTACATACACGGCTAAGAACATTGAGATGAAAAGTTCAAAAAGTATATGAACAACCAGGTTATCAAAAGGACATAACAACAATGTAATAGCAATTGCTAATATTTATTAAGTTGAAACTTCCAGGACTTGATGAGAGTATTCTACTGACCAAAAGACAATATATTAAGAATGCTAGTTGCTAACAATGCAGTGCTAGTGCTATTTGTACTACCACTATTCAATACTATCAAACAGTTCGTGGTAACGAACTGTAGTAAGGAGCGATCCGGCTCAATAATAACCAAAAATCTAAAAAATTGAATTTTGATATCAATAGCTACATCAAAAGAATCGCATTTTAATGCTGATTTTAAATATATAAGTTTCATCAAGTTTAGTTACCATCAAAAGTTATGAGCCTGAGAAAATTTGCCTTATTTAGAAAAAATAGGGAGAAACACCCCCTAAAAGTCGTAGGATCTTAACGAAAATGACACCATCAAATTCAGCGTCTCAAAGAACCCTACTGTAGAAGTTTCTAGCTCCTATCTACAAAAATGTGGAATTTTGTATTTTTTGCCAGAAGACAAATCACGGGTGCGTGTTTATTTGTTTGTTTGTTTTTTTTCCAGGGGTCATCGTATCGACCAAGTGGTCCTAGAATGTCGCAAGAGGGCTCATTCTAACGGAAATGAAAAGTTTTAGTGCCCTTTTAAGTGACCAAAAAAATTGGAGTGCATCTAGGCCACCTCCCACACTCATTTTTTTCCTAAAGTCAACGGATCAAAATTTTGAGATAGCCATTTTGTTCAGCATAGTCAAAAACCATAAAAACTATGTCTTTGGGATGACTTACTCCCCCACAGTCCCTGAAAGAGGGGCTACAAGTTACAAAATTTGACCAGTGCTTATAATATAGTAATGGTTATTGGGAAGTGTGTAGGCGTTTTCAGTAGGATTTTTTGGTTGGGGGAGGGGTTGAGAGTAGAGGAATAAACCGGGGGAGCTTTCCATCGAGGAATTTGTCATGGTAGAAGAAAATTCCCATGAAGGGGGCGCAGGATTTACTAGCATTATTTAAAAAAAAAACAATGAAAAAAGAAATATGAAAAAGTTTTTTTTCAGCTGGAAGTATAGAGCAGCATTAAAACTTAAAACGAACGGAGATTATTACCCATATGAGGAGCTCATCTCCTCCTAATACCCCGATCTTTACGCTAAAGTATTTTTAGTAATTTCAACTATTTATTTTACGGCTTTGGTGATTCAGGGGTCATTCTTAATAAATTGGGACAAAATCTAAGCTTTAGTGTAAAGAGCGAGGTACTGATGAGGGGGCGAACCCCCTCATATATGTAATAAAAACATGAGAATACAAAACTTCTTTACGTTAGCTAATTTATAAGTTACGTATATCTTTTACTAAAAAAAAAGATTTGTAAAAAATTAAAAGTTCTAGTTGCCTTTATCTTAATTAACCAAAAAATCGGAGGGCAACTAGGCTTCCTCCCCCGCTCTTTTTTCGCAAAATCATTCAATCAAAATTATGAGAAAGTCGTTTAGCAAAAAAAAAAAAAAAAAAATATGCAATTTCCGTTTTAACTATTCCTCTGCGGAGAGTCAAAATCAAAACATGCATTGATTGAAAAACGTTCAGAAATTAAATAAAAAAAAAAACAGGTTTTTTTTAACTGAAAGTAAGGAGCAAAATTAAAACTTGAAACGAACAGAAATTACTTCGTATATGAAAGGGGCTGCTTCCTCATCAACATCCCGCTCTTTACGCTAAAGTTTTTTACTGTTTTAAAAAGAAGAGTTGAAAGAAAGAGTCAAACTTTAGCGTCAAGAGCGGGATGTTGGTGAGGAAGCAGCCCCTTTCATATACGAAGTAATTTCTGTTCGATTTAAGTTTTAATTTTGCTCCTTACTTTCAGTTAAAAAAAACTTATTTTTTTTATTTAATTATCAGTAATATCAATACTTTTACTGTGACTACTGTTACAACTATACCCAAGGGTATGAAGGTGAAATTTTCAAGAAATTTTGAGGAGGAAGACAAACTGAATCAGAGCATGCCCTCTGTGGGCAGTTTGTCTAAAGGGTGTAATAGCAATATGTTAGGGATAGTTTTATCTGTGAAGCTAAAACTAACAGGGCTTGTTCTAAGGGACATTGAACTAACCAAAAGAAAACATTTGAATCCAAATGTTACTGATACTACTCATACTACTGCTATTGTGACTATTTTTACTGCTTCTTTTACTGCTGCTTCCACTAAAGTTTAAGCTACTAAAGTTAATTTTACTGCTATTACTACTGCTGCTGCTATTAAAACTAAGGATATTAAGACAAAAATTTCGGCATATAAAGAAAATATAAGCAACTAATTTGAAACACACTATGTCCAACCAGGTTGTCACGCACCAGAAATGCTTCAGGAACAGTTAGTAGCATATATTAAGCAGAAACTTTCAGCGTGTGTTGAAGGGGATGTTGAAGATGCCAAAGGTGCTATGCGTATACTGCTACTAATGCTGCTGCTATTATTACTACTTCGCAAGTTAAAGGTATTAAGGTGAAGCTTTTAAGGAATATTTGGGTGTATGTTGAACCAAATCGAAAAAAGAAAAACCAATAGGCATATGGACTTTCAAAAAGATGACAAGAAAATATGTGATGAAGAACTTATATTATTAATTTAGACCTCTATGGGACTTCGAACCAGCCAAAAGGCACAATATCTATACTTTTGATACTACCACCAGAGTTACTGTAACTAATGATAATAAGAATATTTAGAAGAAGAAACATTTAGGGAACCTTTAGGAGTTTCAATTAGACAAAAAAGTTATTTGCATGCAGGTTTTCAAAACGGAATAAAAGCAATGTCATAGGAAACATCACTCTATGATTGCTAGAAATATCATTCAAACTTTTAAGGCAGCTTATTCGATTCAAAATTAAAAGTTCTGATACCCTTTTTAAGAGTATAAAGAGAATGGAGGACAAGCAGCCCGTCTCTCCAGCCCATTCACTTTCCAAGCGCATCCAGTCAAATTTTTAAGACAGTCATTTCGTTTTTTTTTTATTTTCAAATTTTCAAGACAGTAGTAGAACGGTCCAGCAATTATGACTTTAGGGATATTGGGTATGTCAACTCCCCACAAATATTCCATTAGCCTATTATGCTTTAAAACCAATCGTTGCCTTACAAACAATCAAAAGGCATTGTGTTTATGGTTGCCAGTAAGACTCCTCAGCAATGTATCACGAACGACTGAGGGTATTAAGTTGAAACCTTTAGGGATACTACTACTTCTGCTCTTACAATTTAAATAAATAGAGCGTAAGTGTAACCAGCCTGTCAAAGGACACAGATAGAATCATTTGAGAACAATATTAAGTTTTGTTTTTCAGAACAACTTCAGAACCTATAAAATTAAATTAAAAATAGTGAATGCATCAGAATTAAAAATTGTTGAAAAAATTTTTTCGAGATACAAATTTCTGTTTCCATAAAAAAGATTATGTTAACACAAAACGAACAGAAATTAATTTGAAAGACTCTTTCCACAAAAAAAGTTTACCAGAGAAAAGGAAAGAGCTCCACTAAGCTAAGAATGAGCAGAAATAAAGTCAAATAATCTTTCATGCGTAAAATTACCATACACAGCAATCAATAAATAAATTAAAATAAAAAACGAACAGAAATAACAATAAATAGCCGAGTCAAACTCATTCGAGCAAAAATTAAAATGAGTAGGGCTGATAGACCCAATGTCTCCTCTGGACCATAAAATAATTTGCGTTTCGGTGAAGACAAAATACATTTTGACTGTTTTCATTTTTCCGCCATTCATAAATAAAAAAATTATCAGAATTTTAAGGAATAAATATCAGTGCATGTCAATTAAACTGACAATCCATAGAAATCTGTTTTTTTTTTTTCAGTAAAGCGCAAACTATAACCTGGTCTTGACAAGGCATTGAGATTATCAGCCTACTAATGTTAATTTCTGCTCGTTTTGAGTTTGAGTCAGCTATCTATTGTAATTTCTGTTTGCTTTGAGCTTCATTTATTTATTGATAGTGAAGTGTGGTAGTTTTACGTTTAGAAGATTATTTGACTTCATTTCTGCTTATTTTTGGCTTAATGGAGCTCTTTACTTTTCCTTGAAAAACTTGTTTTGTGGAAAAAGTTTTTGAATTAACGTGAATCAAACTGATCCTAGGGCAACTAGCCCCCCTTACTCCTTTATCCCAAATGTATCCGATAAATAATTTTAGAAAGCCATTTTGTATGAAATTGTTCGAACATCAAATAGCAAAAATTAAGGGGTCAAAACAAGCCTCCCAGAGGCTGGGACGCTATGAACGGATGCCATAACAAAAATTCTGGCATCAGTTAACTCTCTACACAAAAAAGTTGTTTATGAATTGTTACTTAAATTAAGAGAGACTTTTTTTTTAACATTTCGCTTTGGTTGGTGAAGCAAATAGTAAAATTAAACATCAAACAAAAATCAAGCAATAGCTGTTTAAAAGTTGTTAAACACCAATGACTCTGACCAATAGAGCACACTGATTAGTTATCTTTCAAAACGTATTTAAAAAAAAACTAATTAAATAAAAAGCTAAAAATACATACATTTTTGTTGTCTGATAGTACCCTAAATTTCCTTTTGAAGCCAAACTAATGGCCAAATCCTAATATATATAGGCCTAAACACGCACTGAATTATTACACTTAACTCCGCCCAGAAAATTACTGCGACCAAACAGATACACCAAAACGTATTTAAAAAAAAACTAATTAAATAAAAAGCTAAAAATACATACATTTTTGTTGTCTGATAGTACCCTAAATTGCCTTTTGAAGCCAAACTAATGGCCAAATCCTAATATATATAGGCCTAAATACGCACTGAATTATTACACTTAACTCCGCCCAGAAAATTACTGCGACCAAACAGCAATTAACTAATAGACGAAATATGGTGAGCTTGACATTCTTTAGTTATTTCACCCCCTAAGTTTTCTTCAACTTTAATTTTTATTATTTAAAAAAAGAGGTACTTGTTTATTATGTGGTACACATTTGAAAATTTGGTCTACAGATCAGACAATAACTGATTTCTACATGTTAGTATTAGAAGAAAACTAGCTTAGGCTTAATTGCAATTTAGGCTGTAGGTATATTTTTATTTAGTATTTAATAAATAGATATGGTATTTTGGTTGGATTAGGTTAGGTATTTAATATTTTGCGTTCTGTGTGGCCCACCTGCCGAAATTCTTTATAAGTCCCAGATACATGATTGCCATAATCGGAACGGATCCGATCTCTTTGGGTTAGTTGGGGGGGGGGGGGGTAATTCTGAAAAATTAGAAAAATGAGGTATTTTTAACTTACGAACGGGTGATCGGACCTCAATGAAATTTGATGTTTAGAAGGATATCGTGTCTTAGAGCTCTTATTTTAAATCCTGACCGGATCTGGTGACATTGGGGTGGGGGGAGTTGGGAGGGGGAAACCTAAAACTTGGAAAACACTTAGAGTGGAGGGATCGGGATGAAACTTGGTGGGGAAAATAAACACAAATGCTAGATACATGATTGACATAAATGGAACGGATCTGCTCTCTCTGAGATAGTTAGGAGGGGGGGTTATTTCTGAAAAATTAGAAAAAAATGAGGTATTTTTTACTTACGAACAGGGTATCAGATCTCAATGAAATTTGATATTTAGAAGTACATCGTGTCTCAAGGCTCTTATTTTAAATCCTGATTGGATCTGGTGACGTTGGGGGAAGTTTGGGGTGGGGGAACCTAAAATCATGGTAAACGCTTAGATTAGAGGGATCGGGATGAAACATGGTGGGAAAAATAAGCAGAAGTTTTACATACGTGATTTGCATAATTAAAACAGATCCGATCTATTAGGGGGGGGGGGGTTAATTCTGAAAAATAAGAAAAAATGATGTATTTTTAACTTCCGAAGGAGTGATCGGATCTTCATGAAACTTCATATTTAGAAGGACCTCGTAACTCAGATCTCTTATTTTAAATTTCAACCGGATCAAGTGTAATTAGGGGGGGGGGGCAGTTGGTGGGACCGGAAATCTTTGAAATTACATAAGGCGGTGAGATCAGGATGAAACTGGATGGGAAGAATAAAACCTGTCTAAGATACGTGACTGACATAACCGGACCGGATCTGCTCTCTTTGGTGGAATTGGAGGGGGGTAATTTAGAAAATTGAGGTATTTGTAACTTACAAAAGGGTAACCAGATCTTAATGAAATTCGATATTTAGAAGGATCTTGTGCTTTAAAGTTCTTATTTAAGTTCCGACCAGATCCTGTGACGTTGGGGGGAGTTGGAGGGGGAAACCGGAATTCTTGGAAAACGTGAAAATTGGGGTATTCTTATCTTACGAATATTTAATCGGATCTTAATTAAATTTGATTTTTAGAAAGAATTCATGTCTCAGAGCTCTTACTTCAAATCCCAACCAGATCGTTTGACATTGGGGGGAGTTGGAGGGGGAAATCTCGGAAAAACACTTGGAGTGTGTGAATTGGGATGAAGCTTGGTGGATAGAATGAACAAATGTCCTTGATATGTGATTGACAGAATCGTCCTGGATTCGCTTTCTTTGGTGGAGTGGGGGGAGGGGTCCAGTGATTTTGCGAGTTTGGTGCTTCTGGACGTGCTAGGACGATGAAAATTGATAGGCGTGTCAGGCAGCTGCAAAATTTGATTTGATAAAGTTGTTTTTCCAGATTCGACCATCTGGGGGGCTAAAAGGAGAGAAAAAATTAGGTATTTACAACTTACAAGTGGCTGATCGGATCTTAATGAAGTTTGATATTTAGAAGGACGTCGTGACTCAGAGCTCTTATTTTAAATCCTGGCCGGCATTAAGCCTCTTATTTTCCTTTTTAAATCTTTTGGCTCTTAGCTCGCCTCGCATCGTCACAAGTGCCATATGAGCTCTTAGCTCTTGTTAATCTTCCACTTGACCGAACCCTCTTCCGATCTTCTAAGACCATTGGTTCAATATGATCACCCCGGGAAAAAAAAAATAAAAACACGCATCTGTTATCTTTTCTTAGAGTAAAGAATGTAAAATTCCACGTTTTTGCAGTAAGGTTTTCTTATTCAGAACTGCGTAGAGACTGTCACATTGGAGTGTGTAATACCACAGTAAGTCCAATGTATGGTTTTCTCTAATATACTGTATCTAATGGTATTACTTTCATTAAGAATAATTGCAAGTTTTGGGTTTGCACCCCATATTTTGAAGATTAGACAAATATTCACAGGCTTCAGGCGTTTGATTTGTAACATTACTATTTGATTTTTTGAAAATCTAATCCATTTAATTTTTTTATTTTAAATTTATTTTTATTCCCTTCTCTCTGTATATAAGTGAATTTTTTCTTTAGTGTATTCAATCATATGTCTTCCTCTTTCTCTACAGGGCAAGGAACCTTTTGTGGGAAAAGTGTAGTGAATTATTGTATATGTGTTTCATCATTAAGACATGTTTTTATCTTTTCTTACACTGAAGGCCTTTCCAGTAACCACGTCCTCCCTTATACCCAAAGCCTTCCCTAAGCCAAAGTCTTACTACTTCATGTAAGAAAAGCATTGGGCGACAGGAAGTAAAGATAATGGGTATGGAAAAATATTCAGGTATAGAAATGGTCCTCTTTATACATAAACACCCTTGTGTATAATCAAGGCCTACTACTTTGTATTCTTTGGATTACCCTACAGAAGGTCCTCCCTTTGAGTGTCGGTAAGATCTGTGTCAAAGAGCTTTCCTGTACCTTTGGTGACGTATGTAAGGTTCATGGTCTACATAGCCTACACACAAGGCATTCCATGGGCAAGGGAAGGCCTTGAATATGGGACAAGCTTTGGATGTAAAGAGGGCATTGAGTAAACTCAAAATCTTCCCTATTTTTAAAGGACTCCTTGTACATGAGGCCTTGTTTACACCTGAGGGCTTCCCTTATCTAAGACCTTCCCCATGATTCCCATGTCTAACTCCAAGGCCAACTATATACCCAAGGATTAGCCAATACCCTCGGTCTTCCGTAGAACCAAGACATTCCCAATAATCATAGGAGTTCCTATGCCATAAGCTTTCCTTATGTCCAAAACTTTGAAAATAGGGTATAGACCTTAGACCCAAAATTTCCCCTATACCCAAGGCTTGCTTAATACCTAAGGCATTTCCCATAATCAAAGACTTCCTTTTGCTTAAGGCCTTTTGTGTATCGGAGTGTTGCCATAACTAGGCCATCTCCTATGCGCGAGGCATGGAATTCTATATTGGATAGTTGTGGGATATAATGAGTGTCTTGTTTATTGGAAAAGCCTTGTACGCAGGGAAAACCCTACCTAATCTTAGGTCCAAGAGTTTTCTGGCGCCTAAAGCTTTACAGTTTCCGAAGTCTAGCATTTTATAGGAAAAGTCTTAGATATAGGGAAACTCCTCTTCCCTCCACATCTCCACCTTATGTGCCTGTATGTATGAATGAACCCTTTCAACATTACAAAAGAATTCATTTACCTCAAATAAAAGAGAGGCATCACTCCTCAGAACCCATATTCAGCCTTAGTGAAAAGGAAGGGAGATTAGACACTAATTTTTAACTCCTCCTGCCAGCCCCTTTCATACTCGTCTAAAGTTTCATGGAGAATTATGTAATTCAGGCACAAAAATGTACTTGTTTCGGACTCCATCAATATTCTCGCTCTGCTATATAGGGGCCCACCGCCTTTCCTCCATAATAGCTGAAACGAAATTACACACCCTTGTAAGAAAGTCTCTTAATCATCAAATGATTCAGTTTACTTAAATGACGCTTTAAAATGAATATCCCTTCACAGTTTACATGGTATGGACCCGATGACTTTTTTGGGACAAATTTGCAACCACGCAGTACTAATGCCTCTGAATCTGCAACGCTCAATGTACAGGTTTTTCGACATTATTAGATCAATTTACTGTCTCAAAATTCTCAATCAGCGGCAAGTCCAAATGAGCGGAAATTTATTTCTGAAAAATAAATTTCCTTGGAAATCCAGTACTTCGGACCATTCTCTCGATAAGGACCTTGACCTTGACCTGTGCATAGAACCCTTAATTTTTAATTTGGAGTTTAAAACATGTACATTAGGGTTTTTCATAATGTCGTGTTAGATGTAATGGTTTGTATCTAGATTATTTGACTTGATGAGAGTATTCTACTGACCAAAAGACAATATATTAAGAATGCTAGTTGCTAACAATCTAGTGCTAGTGCTAGTTGTACTACCACTATTCAATACTATCAAACAGTTCGTGGTAACGAACTGTAGTAAGGAGCGATCCGGCTCAATAGTAACCAAAACTCTAAAAAATTGAATCTTGATGTCAATAGCTACATCAAAAGAATCGCATTTTAATGCTGATTTTAAATATATAAGTTTCATCAAGTTTAGTTACCATCAAAAGTTACGAGCCTGAGAAAATTTGCCTTATTTAGAAAAAATAGGGAGAAACACCCCCTAAAAGTCGTAAGATCTTAACGAAAATGACACCATCAAATTCAGCGTCTCAAAGAACCCTACTGTAGAAGTTTCAAGCTCCTATCTACAAAAATGTGGAATTTTGTATTTTTTGCCAGAAGACAAATCACGGGTGCGTGTTTATTTGTTTGTTTGTTTTTTTTTTCCAGGGGTCATCGTATCGACCAAGTGGTCCTAGAATGTCGCAAGAGGGCTCATTCTAACGGAAATGAAAAGTTCTAGTGCCCTTTTAAGTGACCAAAAAAATTGGAGTGCATCTAGGCCACCTCCCACACTCATTTTTTTCCTAAAGTCAACGGATCAAAATTTTGAGATAGCCATTTTGTTCAGCATAGTCAAAAACAATAAAAACTATGTCTTTGGGATGACTTACTCCCCCACAGTCCCTGAAAGAGGGGCTACAAGTTACAAAATTTGACAAGTGCTTACATATAGTAATGGTTATTGGAAAGTGTGTAGGCGTTTTCAGAAGGATTTTTTGGTTGGGGGAGGGGTTGAGAGTAGAGGAATAAACCGGGGGAGCTTTCCATCGAGGAATTTGTCATGGTAGAAAAAAATTCCCATGAAGGGAGCGCAGGATTTACTAGCATTATTTAAAAAAAACAATGAAAAAAGAAATATGAAAAAGTTTTTTTTCAGCTGGAAGTATAGAGCAGCATTAAAACTTAAAACGAACGGAGAATATTACCCATATGAGGAGCTCACCTCCTCCTAATACCCCGATCTTTACGCTAAAGTATTTTTAGTAATTCCAACTATTTATTTTACGGCTTTGGTGATTCAGGGGTCATTCTTAATGAATTGGGACAAAATCTAAGCTTTAGTGTAAAGAGCGAAGTACTGATGAGGGGGCGAACCCTCTCATATATGTAATAAAGACATGAGAATACAAAACTTCTTTACGTTAGATAATTTATAAGTTACGTATATCTTTTACTAAAAAAAAAGATTTGTAAAAAATTAAAAGTGCTAGTTGCCTTTATCTTAATTAACCAAAAAATCGGAGGGCAACTAGGCTTCCTCCCCCGCTCTTTTTTCGCAAAATCATTCAATCAAAATTATGAGAAAGTTGTTTAGCAAAAAAAAAAAAAATATGCAAATTCCGTTTTAACTATTCCTCTGCGGAGAGCCAAAATCAAAACATACATTGATTGAAAAACGTTCAGAAATTAAATAAAAAAAAACCAATTTTTTTTAACTGAAAGTAAGGAGCAAAATTAAAACTTGAAATGAACAGAAATTACTTCGTATATGAAAGGGGCTGCTTCCTCATCAACATCCCGCTCTTTACGCTAAAGTTTTTTACTGTTTTAAAAAGAAGAGTTGAAAGAAAGAGTCAAACTTTAGCGTCAAGAGCGGGATGTTGGTGAGGAAGCAGCCCCTTTCATATACGAAGTAATTTCTGTTCGTTTTAAGTTTTAATTTTGCTCCTTACTTTCAGTTAACAAAAACTTATATTTTTTATTTAATTATCAGTAATATCAATACTTTTACTGTGACTACTGTTACAACTATACCCAAGGGTATGAAGGTGAAATTTTCAAGAAATTTTGAGGGGGAAGACAAACTGAATCAGAGCATGCCCTCTGTGGGCAGTTTGTCTAAAGGGTGTAATAGCAATATCTTAGGGATAGTTTTATCTGTGAAGCTAAAACTAACAGGGCTTGTTCTAAGGGACATTGAACTAACCAAAAGAAAACATTTGAATCCAAATGTTACTGATACTACTCATACTACTGCTATTGTGACTATTTTTACTGCTTCTTTTACTGCTGCTTCCACTAAAGTTTAAGCTACTAAAGTTAATTTTACTGCTATTACTACTACTGCTGCTATTAAAACAAAGGATATTAAGACAAAAATTTCGGCATATAAAGAAAATATAAGCAACTAATTTGAAACACACTATGTCCAACCAGGTTGTCACGCACCAGAAATGCTTCAGGAACAGTTAGTAGCATATATTAAGCAGAAACTTTCAGCGTGTGTTGAAGGGGATGTTGAAGAAGCCAAAGGTGCTATGCGTATACTGCTACTAATGCTGCTGCTATTATTACTACTTCGCAAGCTAAAGGTATTAAGGTGAAGCTTTTAAGGAATATTTGGGTGTATGTTGAACCAAATCGAAAAAAAGAAAAACAGTAGGCATATGGACTTTCAAAAAGATGACAAGAAAATATGTGATGAAGAACTTATATTATTAATTTAGACCTCTATGGGACTTTGAACCAGCCAGAAGGCACAGTATCTATGCTTTTGATACTACCTCCAGAGTTACTGTAACTATTGACGCTAATAGTATAAAGATGAACCATTTATTGAACCTTTAGGAGTTTCAATTAAACAAAAAAATTATTTGTATGCAGGTTTTCAAAACGGAATAAAAGCAATGTCATAGGAAACATCACTCTATGATTGCTAGAAATATCATTCAAACTTTTAAGGCAGCTTATTCGATTCAAAATTAAAAGTTCTGATACCCTTTTTAAGAGTATAAAGAGAATGGAGGACAAGCAGCCCGTCTCTCCAGCCCATTCACTTTCCAAGCGCATCCAGTCAAATTTTTAAGACAGTCATTTCGTTTTTTTTTTATTTTCAAATTTTCAAGACAGTAGTAGAACGGTCCAGCAATTATGACTTTAGGGATATTGGGTATGTCAACTCCCCACAAATATTCCATTAGCCTATTATGCTTTAAAACCAATCGTTGCCTTACAAACAATCAAAAGGCATTGTGTTTATGGTTGCCAGTAAGACTCCTCAGCAATGTATCACGAACGACTGAGGGTATTAAGTTGAAACCTTTAGGGATACTACTACTTCTGCTCTTACAATTTAAATAAATAGAGCGTAAGTGTAACCAGCCTGTCAAAGGACACAGATAGAATCATTTGAGAACAATATTAAGTTTTGTTTTTCAGAACAACTTCAGAACCTATAAAATTAAATTAAAAATAGTGAATGCATCAGAATTAAAAATTGTTGAAAAAATTTTTTCGAGATACAAATTTCTGTTTCCATAAAAAAGATTATGTTAACACAAAACGAACAGAAATTAATTTGAATGACTCTTTCCACAAAAAAAGTTTACCAGAGAAAAGGAAAGAGCTCCACTAAGCTAAGAATGAGCAGAAATAAAGTCAAATAATCTTTCATGCGTAAAATTACCATACACAGCAATCAATAAACAAACAAAAGTAAAAAACGAACAGAAATAACAATAAATTGCCGAGTCAAGCTCATTCGAGCAAAAATTAACATGAGTAAGGTTGATAGAACCAATGTCTCCTCGGGACTGGAACATTAATTATGTTTTGGTGAAAACAAAATACATTTTGAATGTTTTTATTTTTCCACCTTTCATAAATAAAAAATTATCAAAATTTTAAGGAATAAATATCAGTGCATGTCAATTAAACTGACAATCCATAGAAATCTGTTTTTTTTTTTTTCAGTAAAGCGCAAACTATAACCTGGTCTTGACAAGGCATTGAGATTATCAGCCTACTAATGTTAATTTCTGCTCGTTTTGAGTTTGAGTCAGCTATCTATTGTAATTTCTGTTTGCTTTGAGCTTCATTTATTTATTGATAGTGAAGTGTGGTAGTTTTACGTTTAGAAGATTATTTGACTTCATTTCTGCTTATTTTTGGCTTAATGGAGCTCTTTACTTTTCCTTGAAAAACTTGTTTTGTGGAAAAAGTTTTTGAATTAACGTGAATCAAACTGATCCTAGGGCAACTAGCCCCCCTTACTCCTTTATCCCAAATGTATCCGATAAATAATTTTAGAAAGCCATTTTGTATGAAATTGTTCGAACATCAAATAGCAAAAATTAAGGGGTCAAAACAAGCCTCCCAGAGGCTGGGACGCTATGAACGGATGCCATAACAAAAATTCTGGCATCAGTTAACTCTCTACACAAAAAAGCTGTTTATGAATTGTTACTTAAATTAAGAGAGACTTTTTTTTAACATTTCGCTTTGGTTGGTGAAGCAAATAGTAAAATTAAACATCAAACAAAAATCAAGCAATAGCTGTTTAAAAGTTGTTAAACACCAATGACACTGACCAATAGAGCCCACTGATTAGTTATCTTTCAAAACGTATTTAAAAAAACTAATTAAATAAAAAGCTAAAAATACATACATTTTTGTTGTCTGATAGTACCCTAAATTGCCTTTTGAAGCCAAACTAATGGCCAAATCCTAATATATATAGGCCTAAATACGCACTGAATTATTACACTTAACTCCGCCCAGAAAATTACTGCGGCCAAACAGCAATTAACTAATAGACGAAATATGGTGAGCTTGACATTCTTTAGTTATTTCACCCCCTAAGTTTTCTTCAACTTTAATTTTTATTATTTAAAAAAAGAGGTACTTGTTTATTATGTGGTACACATTTGAAAATTTGGGTCTACAGATCAGACAATAACTGATTTCTGCATGTTAGTATTAGAAGAAAATTAGCTTAGGCTTAATTGCAATTTAGGCTGTAGGTATATTTTTATTTAGTATTTAATAAATAGATATGGTATTTTGGTTGGATTAGGTTAGGTATTTAATATTTTGCGTTCTGTGTGGCCCACCTGCCGAAATTCTTTATTGTAGCTTTCATAAGTTTTTCAGTAAATTATTGTATTTTCATCATATTTTTGTATTTTTCACTAGGATTAACTAACTTCGCTTCCTGTGTGTGTACCATAAAATACATAAGTACCAAAAAAATTTTAAAGAAATTTTTCAAGGAAAAATATAATGTCCTATTAAAATCTAAGATGAGCAAAAATACAGTCCAATAGTAGGCCTAACTCAAACTGAAAACCAAACCAAAAAAAAAAGAAAAACAGAAAATAAAGTAAATTGTATATGCAAATGATTTAATATCTCCTAAAAGGAATAGAAACTAGGATGAATATTCAAGTCAAAACTAGATGCCCAAGTCAATAAAAATTACATCAATTATGCATTTGGCTAAATCTCCTCCTCTATATGGTTTCATGAAATGGTAGAATATGCCACTTCCCAATCCAACAATGAGTTTTTATGGCACTTGGTATTAACCAAGTGACATGTAGCAATCGCCAATTCTTTCGGTCTGTCTGTCGGTCCCGGTTTTGACACTTTAGGCACTTCCAGGTAAGCTAGGAGGATGAAATTTGGCTGGCGTATCAGAGACGGGACAAGCTTAAATTAAAAATAGTCGATTTCCTAATTTGACCATCTGGGGAGGGGGGGAGTGGGGGGCCGGTTAATTCGGAAAAAATAGAAAAAATGAAGTATTTTTAACTTATGAATGGGTGATGGGATCTTAATGAAATTTGATGTTTAGAATTATATTGTGTCTCAGAGCTCTTATTTTAAATCCCGACCGGATCTGATGACACTGGAGGGAGTTGGAGGGGGGAAACCTAAAATCTTGGAAAACACTTAGAGTGGAGGGATCAGGATAAAACTTTTTGGGGAAAAATAAGCACAAGTCCCAGATACATGATTGCCATAATCGGAACGGATCCGATCTCTTTGGGTTAGTTGGGGGGGGGGGGGGGGGTAATTCTGAAAAATTAGAAAAATGAGGTATTTTTAACTTACGAACGGGTGATCGGACCTCAATGAAATTTGATGTTTAGAAGGATATCGTGTCTTAGAGCTCTTATTTTAAATCCTGACCGGATCTGGTGACATTGGGGTGGGGGGAGTTGGGAGGGTGAAACCTAAAACTTGGAAAACACTTAGAGTGGAGGGATCGGGATGAAACTTGGTGGGGAAAATAAACACAAATGCTAGATACATGATTGACATAAATGGAACGGATCTGCTCTCTCTGAGATAGTTAGGAGGGGGGGTTATTTCTGAAAAATTAGAAAAAAATGAGGTATTTTTTACTTACGAACAGGGTATCAGATCTCAATGAAATTTGATATTTAGAAGTACATCGTGTCTCAAGGCTCTTATGTTAAATCCTGATTGGATCTGGTGACGTTGGGGGAAGTTTGGGGTGGGGGAACCTAAAATCATGGTAAACGCTTAGATTAGAGGGATCGGGATGAAACATGGTGGGAAAAATAAGCAGAAGTTTTACATACGTGATTTGCATAATTAAAACAGATCCGATCTATTAGGGGGGGGGGGGGGTTAATTCTGAAAAACAAAAAAAAAATGATGTATTTTTAACTTCCGAAGGAGTGATCGGATCTTCATGAAACTTCATATTTAGAAGGACCTCGTAACTCAGATCTCTTATTTTAAATTTCAACCGGATCAAGTGTAATTAGGGGGGGGGGGGCAGTTGGTGGGACCGGAAATCTTTGAAATTACATAAGGCGGTGAGATCAGGATGAAACTGGATGGGAAGAATAAAACCTGTCTAAGATACGTGACTGACATAACCAGACCGGATCTGCTCTCTTTGGTGGAATTGGAGGGGGGTAATTTAGAAAATTGAGGTATTTGTAACTTACAAAAGGGTAACCAGATCTTAATGAAATTCGATATTTAGAAGGATCTTGTGCTTTAAAGTTCTTATTTAAGTTCCGACCAGATCCTGTGACGTTGGGGGGAGTTGAAGGGGGAAACCGGAATTCTTGGAAAACGTGAAAATTGGGGTATTTTTATCTTACGAATATTTAATCGGATCTTAATTAAATTTGATTTTTAGAAAGAATTCATGTCTCAGAGCTCTTACTTCAAATCCCAACCAGATCGTTTGACATTGGGGGGAGTTGGAGGGGGAAATCTCGGAAAAACACTTGGAGTGTGTGAATTGGGATGAAGCTTGGTGGATAGAATGAACAAATGTCCTTGATATGTGATTGACAGAATCGTCCTGGATTCGCTTTCTTTGGTGGAGTGGGGGGAGGGGTCCAGTGATTTTGCGAGTTTGGTGCTTCTGGACGTGCTAGGACGATGAAAATTGATAGGCGTGTCAGGCAGCTGCAAAATTTGATTTGATAAAGTTGTTTTTCCAGATTCGACCATCTGGGGGGCTAAAAGGAGAGAAAAAATTAGGTATTTACAACTTACAAGTGGCTGATCGGATCTTAATGAAGTTTGATATTTAGAAGGACGTCGTGACTCAGAGCTCTTATTTTAAATCCTGGCCGGCATTAAGCCTCTTATTTTCCTTTTTAAATCTTTTGGCTCTTAGCTCGCCTCGCATCGTCACAAGTGCCATATGAGCTCTTATCTCTTGTTAATCTTCCACTTGACCAAACCCTCTTCCGATCTTTTAAGACCATTGGTTCAATATGATCACCCCGGGAAAACAAAAAATAAAACACGCATCTGTTATCTTTTTTTAGAGTAAAGAATGTAAAATTCCACGTTTTTGCAGTAAGGTTTTCTTATTCAGAACTGCGTAGACACTGTCACATTAGAGTGTGTAATACCACAGTAAGTCCAATGTATGGTTTTCTCTAATATACTGTATCTAATGGTATTACTTTCATTAAGAATAATTGCAAGTTTTGGGTTTGCACCCCATATTTTGAAGATTAGACAAATATTCACAGGCTTCAGGCGTTTGATTTGTAACATTACTATTTAATTTTTTGAAAATCTAATTCATTTAATTTTTTTATTCTAAATTTATTTTTATTCCCTTCTCTCTGTATATAAGTGAATTTTTCTTTAGTTTATTCAACCGTATGTCTTCCCCTTTCTCTACAGGGCAAGGAACCTTTTGTGGGAAAAGTATAGTGAATTATTGTATATGTGTTTCATCATTAAGACATGTTATTATCTTTTCTTACACTGAAGGCCTTTCCAGGAACCACGTCCTCCCTTGTACCCAAAGCTTTCCCTAAGCCAAAGTCTTACTACTTCATGTAAGAAAAGCATTGGGCGACAGGAAGTAACGATAATTGGTATGGAAAAATATTCAGGTATAGAAATAGTCCTCTTTATACATAAGCGCCCTTGTGTATAATCAAGGCCTACTACTTTATATTCTTTGGATTACCCTACAGAAGGTCCTCCCTTTGAGTGTCAGTAAGATCTGTGTCAAAGAGCTTTTCTGTACCTTTGGTGACGTATGTAAGGTTCATGGTCTACATAGCCTACACACAAGGCATTCCATGGCAAAGGGAAGGCCTTGAATATGGGACAAGGCTTGGATGTAAAGAGGGCATTGAGTAAACTCAAAATCTTCCCTATTTTTAAAGGACTCCTTGTACATGAGGCCTTGTTTACACCTGAGGGCTTCCCTTATCTAAGACCTTCCCCATGATATCCATGTCTAACTCCAAGGCCAACTATATGCCCAAGGATTAGCCAATACCCTCGGTCTTCCGTAGAACCAAGACATTCCCAATAATCATAGGAGTTCCTATGCCATAAGCTTTCCTTATGTTCAAGACCTTGAGAATAGGGTATAAGCCTTAGACCCAAAATTTCCCCTATACCCAAGGCTTGCTTAATACCTAAGGCATTTCCCATGATCAAAGACTTCTTTTTGCTTAAGGCCTTTTGTGTATCGGAGTGTTGCCATAACTAGGCCATCCCTATGCGCGAGGCATGGAATTCTATATTGGATAGTTGTGGGATATAATGAGTGTCTTGTTTATGGGAAAAGCCTTGGTCGCAGGGAAAACCCTACCTAATCTTAGGTCCAAGAGTTTTCTGGCGCCTAAAGCTTTACAGTTTCCAAAGTCTAGCATTTTATACGGAAAGTCTTAGATATAGGGAAACTCCTCTTCCCTCCACTTCTCCACCTTTTGTGCCTGTATGTATGAGTGAACCCTTTCAATATTACAAAAGAATTCATTTACCTCAAATAAAAGGGAGGCATCACTCCTCAGAACCCATATCCAGGCTTAGTGAAAAGGAAGGGAGATTAGACACTAATTTTTAACTCCTACTGCCAGCCCCTTTCATACTCGTCTAAAGTTTCATGGAGAATTATGTAATTCAGGCACAAAAATGTACTTGTTTCGGACTCCATCAATATTCTCGCTCTGCTATATAGGGGCCCACCGCCTTTCCTCCATAATAGCTGATACGAAATTACACACCCTTGTAAGAAAGTCTCTTAATCATCAAATGATTCAGTTTACTTAAATGACGCTTTAAAATGAATATCCCTTCACAGTTTACATGGTATGGACCCGATGACTTTTTTGGGACAAATTTGCAACCACGCAGTACTAATGCCTCTGAATCTGCAACGCTCAATGTACAGGTTTTTCGACATTATTAGATCAATTTACTGTCTCAAAATTCTCAATCAGCGGCAAGTCCAAATGAGCGGAAATTTATTTCTGAAAAATAAATTTCCTTGGAAATCCAGTACTTCGGACCATTCTCTCGATAAGGTAAGACCTTGACCTTGACCTGTGCATAGAACCCTTAATTTTTAATTTGGAGTTTAAAACATGTACATTAGGGTTTTTCATAATGTCGTGTTAGATGTAATGGTTTGTATCTAGATTATTTGCCTACTATGGGCTTTTCTGCCCTTTTTTAAATTAAATAAAAAAATAAGTTTTTTAAATGAAAGTAAGGAGCGACATTAAAACTTAAAACGAACAGAAATTACTCCGTATATGAAAAAGGCTTTTCCTTCTCAACGCCCCGCTCTTTACGCTAAAGTTTTTTTTACTGTTTTAAAATGTAGAGTTAAGAGAAAGAGTCAAACTTTCAAACAGTTCGTGGTAACGAACTGTAGTAAGGAGCGACCCGGCTCAATAGTAACCAAAACTCTAAAAGCTACATCAAAAGTATCGCATTTTAATGCTGGTTTTAAATATATAAGTTTCATCAAGTTTAGTCTTACCCATCAAAAGTTACGAGCCTGAAAAAATCTCCCTTATTTAGGAAAATAGGGGAAACACCTCCCAAAAGTCATAGGATCTTAACAAAAATGGCACCATCGGATTCAGCGTATCAGAATACCCTACTGTAGAAGTTTCAAGCTCCTATCTATGAAAATGTGGAATGTTGTATTTTTTGTCAGAAGACAAATCACGGGTGCTTGTTTTTTTTTTTTTTTTTTTTTCAGGGGTCATCGTATAGACCAAGTGGTCCTAGAATGTTGCAAGAGGGCTCATTCCAACGGAAATGAAAAGCTCTAGTGCGCTTTTTAAGTGACCAAAAAATTTGGAGGGCATCTAGGCCCCCTCCCACGCTCATTTTTTCCCTAAGTCAACGGATAAAAATTTTGAGATAGTCATTTTGTTCAGCATAGTCGAAAACCATAATAACTATGTCTTTGGGGATGACTTACTCCCCCAAAATCCCTGGGGGAGGGGCTGCAAGTTACAAACTTTGACCACTGTTTACATATAGTAATGGTTATTGGGAAGTGTAAAGACGATTTCAGGGGGATTTTATTTTGTTCGGGGGTGGGCCTGAAGAGAGGGGGCTATGTTGGAGGATCTTTCCTTGGAGGAATATGTCGTGGAGGAAGAAAAATTCAATGAAAAGGGGGCAGGATTCTCTAGCATTACTATATGAAAACAATGAAAAATAAACATGAAAACTTTTTTCAGATGAAAGGAAGAAGTAGCATTGAAACTTAAAACAAACAGAGATTATTACGCATATGAGGGGTTCTAAAAATACTTTAGCATAAAGAGCGAGGTATTTAGGATGAGATAAATACCTTGCTCTTTATGCTAAATTGTTTTTAGTAATTTCAACTATTTATTCACGGCCTTTCTGATTCAGGGGTCATTCTTAAAGAATTGGGACAAAACTTACGATTTAGTGTCCAGAGCGAGGTATTAATGAGGGTACACACCCCCTCGTATACATGATAAAAATATAAGGTTATGAAAGTTTCTTACGTAAGTTAATTCTTAAGTTACGTATATTTTTTACTAATAAAAACGTTCGTTAAAATTCAAAAGTTATAGTTGCCTTTTTAAGTAACCGAAAAATTGGAGGACAACTATGCCTCCTTCTCCACCCCTTATTTCTCAAAATCGTCTGATCAAAACTAAGAAAAAAGCCATTTAGCCAAAAAAAGAATGAATATACAAATTTCATTTTAATAATTTATGTGCGGAGAGCCAAGACCAAACATGCATTAATTCAAAAACGTTCAGAAATTAGATAATAAAAAAAAATAATTTTTTAGCTGAAAGTAAGGAGTGACATTAAAACTTAAAACGAACAGAAATTACTCCGTATGTGTAATGGGTTTTCTCCTCCGCAATCCCTCGCTCTTTACGCTAAATTTTGACTCTGTCTCTCAATTCTTCTTTTTAAAACAGTAAAAAACTTTAGCGTAAAGAGCGGGGCGTTGATGAGGAAGCAGCCTCTTTCATATACGAAGTAATTTCTGTTCGTTTTAGGTTTTAATGTCGCTCCTTACTTTCAGTTAAAAAAACTTGTTTTTTTATTTAATTTCTGAACGTTTTTGAATCAATACATGTTTTGATTTTGGCTCTCCGCAGTAGAATAATTAAAACGAAATTTACAGTTTTTTTTTGGCTAAATGGCTTTCTCATAATTTGGATCGAATTATGTTGAGAAAAAAAGAGCGGGGAAGGAAGCCTAGTTGCCCTCCGATTTTTTGGTTAATTAAAAAGGCAACTAGAACTTAATTTTTTACGAATATTTTTATTAGTAAAAGATTTACGTAACTTATAAATTAGCTTACGTAAAGAACTTTTGTATTCTCATATTTTTATTACAAATATGAGGGGGTTCGCCCCCTTGTCAGATCCTCGCTCTTTACACTAAAGCTTAAATTTTGTCCCAATTCATTAAGAATGACCCTAGAATCACAAAAGCCGTAGAATAAATAGTTGAAACTACTAAAAATACTTTAGAGTAAAGAGCGAGGTATTAGGAGGAGGTGAGCCCCTTAAATGGGTAATAATTTCTGTTTGTTTTAAGTTTTAATGCTGTTCCTTACTTCCAGCTGAAAGAACTTTTTCATATTTATTTTTTCATTTTTTTTTTTTTAATAATGCTAGTAAATCCTGCGCTCCTTTCATGGAGATTTTCCTCCCCTATGACAAATTATCGATGGAAAGTTCCCCCAGCATATGCCCCTCTTCTCAACCCCTCCCCCAATAAAAAAAATCCTCCTGAAAACGCCTGTACACTTCCCAATAACCATTACTATATGTAAGCATTGGTCAAAGTTTGTAACTTGTTGCACCTCCCATGGGGACTGTGGGAGACTAATTCGTCCCCAAAGACATAGTTCTAAGGTTTTTCCACTGCGCTGAATAGAATGGCTATCTCAGAATTTTGATCCGTTGACTTTGGTAAAATAATTAGCGTGGGAGGGGGCCTAGGTGCCCTCCAATTTTTTGATCACTTAAAAAGGGCACTAGAACTTTTCATTTCCGTTAGAATGAGCCCTCTTGCGATATTCTAGGACCACTTGGTCGATACGATGACCCCTAAAAAAAAGCAACCAAATAAACACTCACCCGTGATTTGTGTTCTGGCAAAAAATACAAAATTTTACATTTTTGTAGATAGGAGTTTGAACTTCTACAGTAGTGTTCTATGATACACTGAATCTGATGGTTGCATCTTCGTTAAGATCCTACGACTTTTAGGGGGTGTTTCCCCCTATTTTCCTAAATATGGCAAATTTTCTCAGGCTCGTAACTTTTGATGGGTAATACTAAACTTGATGAAACTTATATATTTAAAATCAGCATTAAAATGCAATTCTTTTGATGTAGCTATTGATATCAAAATCTATTTTTTTTAGTTTTGGTTATAATTGAGCCGGATCGCTCCTTACTGCAGTTCGTTACCACGAATTGTTTGATTATGCAAATGTTCGAAGGCTCGTAGTTTTCGGTGGGTAGTTTTTTTTCATAATTCATAATTCAGAATTTTTTCATAATATTCAGAGCCAACATAAGAAGATTTCAATTGTTTGATGTATTAATTCTTATAAAAAACAACATTTTCAGGTTTTTGTGGCTATTCTCAGAGTTGACCGTTGGTAACTCTTCGTTGGCCTCAAATATTTGAATCTATAGAAAATAAATAAAATCAATTATTTCAATTTAAGTGTTGATTTAAAAAAAAAAAATCTTTGAAAACCTTCTCTTCGCCTCCTGAAAAACTCCCATATATCACTCAGGATACCCCCTCCTTTCTACAGATTTTGTGCCATGCAAGCATATGAATGGGAATTTTATGATGCAAAGAAAATATTGTTGTTTCAAGCCATTTTACTACACCCATACCCAAGATTAACAGAATCAAAGAAGACTTCATGAAGGTTCTGAGACCTTAGTTTTTAATGTTCCAAAAAAACTAAAAGTTAACCTCTTAAAAAAAGAGAAATGACTTTTTAACGGAGAATTACTAAGTTTGGGAATGAAAAGTTAGTTATCAATGGATAAGGCACACTCTAACCCCTCCCCCCTACAGATTGATCAACTTGTCCTCCATACTAGCTTATGCGCAATGTCATGTTGCCGCACATATTTTTTCGAACGTCAAGGGAGTAAGCTGAAAAAAAGTCTATATTAACCGTTTTTTTTTTGCGCGGACTATGCTCTTCTTTAGGAATGAACACACCACCATGCTGCATTACTCCCTCTGAAAGGGAGTAAAGGCTCCATCTAAGGAGCCTTATATATAGCTTATTGATGGTTTTTGATAGGTTCAGCTATTGGACATTGGAATAACCTTTTTGGTTGCTTTAAAAGGACGATAAAAAGTTTAATTACCGTTCGAGTTAGCCCTCTCTCAATTTTGCAGTCCATCGATTGGATGTAATAGCCTTTCAAAGGGTTCGTGGTGACGAACTGTAAGCAAGGAGCGACTCGGGTCAATAGTAACCATAGCTCAGATAAACGGAACTTTAACATCAGTAGCTACATCAAAAGAATAAGCTTATTATGCTGAACGCAAATATATAAGATTCATCAAGTTTAATGTTACCTGAGTAAATTTGCCTGATTTTTGAAGTAAGGGTTAAATGGATCATAAGATTAAAGGAATATTAGTGCAAATCCGACCATCAGATTCAGCGTAGTAAATATCCTTACTATAGAAGTTTTAAGTTCCTATATACAAAAATTTGCAATTTTGCTTTTTTGCCTGAGAACATATCATAGAGTCATGTCTGTTTGTTGTTTGTTTTTTTTTTTTTTTTTTTCCAGGGATGATTGTATCAAAATAGTCGTCCTAAAATATCAGGAAATAGTGCATTCGGACGGAACTTAAAATTTATACTACCCGTTTTAAATGACCAAGAAGATTGGAAAACACCTTGACCCCTTCCCAGGCCCATCCCCCCCCCTCCCAAAAAAACTATCTGATCAAAATTTTGAGATAGATATTTTGTTCAGTAAAGTGGAAAAATCAAAAAATCATGTCTTTAAGGGTAAAATGACCCCTCAATCTGTAGGGAGTGACCTGTAAGTTATGAAATTTGCCCATTGTTTACGTATAGGCCTAGTATTTGTTATTGGGAGGTACACATTTTTGGGAGGGGAAGGGGGTTGTTCTTAAGGTGGAATTCTATAGGGACAATCTATCATGGGGTGGAATTTTTCTGGGGATGGGTAAATATTCCAGGGGAAATCTTACACTGGAGGTATTTGCCAAAATTGCTATACGAAATTATATTTAATTGTCTTGCATTCTCTTAGCCAAATTTTTTTTATATGGGGGTGTCCCAGGGAAATTATCTTTGGGAAATTATCTTTGAGCTTTTCCCCGCATGTTTTGATTTCCAAAAAATATTTTCCAAATAAGAGGGTATTTATGGAGCGATCGAGGAACCTATTGGAGATTGAAGTCTTAATCTATATATATAAAAATAAGTTGTCTGTCTGTGTGTCTGTCTGTCTGTCAGGTGACGTCATGTTTCTGTGTCAACTGACGTCATGAAGTTAGTTGTCGTCATTTTTGCTATGACGGTGACGTCATTAAAGATATTTAAGACATATATGTTCACGTAGAAATCTATTAATGTTTAAGTTTAAAATGACTGATGAACTTACAATGGTAAAAGCCGATGAAGATGCTCAAAGAGTCTATGCCAAAAAACTTGCTGCTGATAGAGAAAGTCAGAAAAGAAAGCGTGCCGAGGAATCAAAAGAACAGCAAGGAAACAGGCTTGAGGCTAAAGAACGCAAAACCGCCCAGTTAGATGAAGATCCACCTGGACAGCGAGAGTCAAAACATATCAAAACTGAAAATGATAGCGATGATGATTGGGTTTGGGATTTTGACTTGGATAAGGTCATCAATGCCTACCAGATTTTGGTTAAAAAAACAAAGATTTGGCGATATGTATTTCATAGTGACGCTGAAAAATAAAGGAGAAAAAGAAAACTGAAAAAAGAAAAAAATGTAAAAAACTAAAAAATACTAAAAAGAAAAAACACTCAAAGAGAAATTACAGACCGGGACACAAATGACGACCGGGACAGAGGGAATATAAATAACGAGCGGAACACTCAAAGAGAAATTACATACTGGGATACCGGGACACAAATGACGACCAGGACACATGGAATATAAATGACGACCAGGACACAGGTATTTAAGAATATCGTTCAAAGACAAATTTTTAATTGTAAGAAGACCGTTGAAAGAGAAATTTCTAATTGTAAAATGATTGGAGAACCTACAATGGCAACACCCGAGGAAGCTATTCAAAACGAATATATTGAAGCCGAAGTAGCTGAGTAGGTAAAGCGTTATGTTTCAGGTTCTAGGTCCGAGAGGCTCCAGATTTGAACCTTGGCTTTAGCATTAATACAAAAGAAGAAAAAAACTAAAAAAGGTAAAAACTACAAAAAAACTAAAAAGAAAATATATATATATATATATATATATATATATATATATATATATATATATATATATATATATATATATATATCTATATATATAAAAATAAGTTGTCTGTCTGTGTGTCTGTCTGTCTGTCAGGTGACGTCATGTTTCTGTGTTGACTGACGTCATCAAGTTAGTTGTCGTCATTTTTGCTTTGACGGTGACGTCATTCAAGATATTTAAGACATTTGTTCACGTAGAAATCTACTAATGTTTAAGTTTAAAATGACTGATGAACTTACAATGGCAAAAGCCGATGAAGATACTCAAAGAGTCTATGCCAAAAAACTTGCTGCTGATAGAGAAAGTCAGAAAAGAAAGCGTGCCGAGGAATCAAAAGAACAGCAAGGAAACAGGCTTGAGGCTGATAGAGAAAGTAAGTACAGAAAGCGTGCCGAGGAATCAAAAGAAGAGCAAGGAAACAGGCTTGAGGCAGATAGAGAAAGAAAGAACAGAAAGCGTGCCGAGGAATCAAAAGAACAGTAAGGAAACAGGCTTGAGGCTGATGGAGAAAGAAAGAACAGAAAGCCTGCCGAGGAGCTACCAGAGCAACGCGGAAGCAGACTTGCTGCTAAAAGAGAAAGTGAAAAAAGAAGGCGTGCCGAGGAATCACAAGAACAGCAAGAAATCAGGCTTGCTGCTGATAGAGAAAGTAAGAAAAGAAAGCGTGCCGAGGAATCAGAGCAACCTGAAAGTTATCGCCTGGCATTCAGGTACAACCCAGTCGATGATTATAGCTTGAGTAGATGTGTTCAAATCGGGACAATGTCTAAAATTTGTCCCTATTGCAAGGCCTTGAAATTCAATGGTGAAACAATGGGAATGTGTTGTGCCTCAGGAAAAGTTAAACTTCCTCTATTGGCTGCACCACCAGAGCCATTGAAGACTTTCCTTACTGGAACTACGTCAGAATCTAAGCGTTTTTTGTCACAAATCAGAAAATACAACTCATGTTTCCAAATGACGTCGTTTGGAGCCCAAATCGAAAATCCAGATCAATTTATGTCTACTTTCAAAGTAAAAGGGCAAATTATCATAGAGCAGGGTCCAATATAAGTCAAAAATGTCCGAAGATATACTCCATCGAAAAGAGTTACAGACGTCAAATATGACTTTTGATTTTACACCAGAAATTTATAACTACACTTTAGTTATTATAGAAGATTTGTGCGTACATATGGCAAACAAACCTCTTCAGGTTTTGGGAATGCCTTCACCTAACCGTATCGCAGCTGTTTCGACATGTGTAGAATTGGATCGTGAACAAAGTTACAGCACGAGTGATCTATTGTCGTATGTACAAAATAACATTTCCAAGTTAACGTCGGAACAAAAAGACATTTATGATACGATAATGCATTGTGTCGATAACAACGTTGGAGAAATTTTCTTTTTGGATGCGCCAGGAGGTACTGGTAAAACATTTGTGATAAAACTGATTCTGGCATCAATTCGATTAAAAAAATGATATAGCGTTGGCACTTGCGTCGTCCGGAATAGCCGCAACATTGCTGCCTGGTGGAAGAACTGCTCATTCCGCTTTGAAATTGCCTCTGAATTTGCATTCTACAGAAACTCCCACGTGCAATATTTCCAAATCATCTAGGATGGGTAAAGTATTGCAGCAATGCAAACTTATTATTTGGGATGAGTGCACAATGGCACACAAAAAATCGCTCGAGGCTCTGGATCAATGCTTGAAAGATTTGTGAGGGAAGTCGAAACCCTTTGGCAGCACATTAATATTGCTTGCGGGAGATTTCAGGCAAACCTTACCTATAATACCTAGATCAACTCCTGCAGACGAAATGAATGCTTGCCTGAAAAATTCTAATTTATGGGCACACGTAAAAATATTAAAATTAACTACAAATATGCGTGTCCGATTGCAAAACGATGACTCTGGTCAAACATTTTCAGATCAATTGCTGGCAATTGGAAACGGAAATCTACCAGTAGACTCAATTTCAGGACGTATACAACTACCTGCTGATTTTTGTAATTTAGTGACGTCCAAAAATGAATTGATTGAAAAAGTATTTCCGAATATTCTAAAAAATTATAAAAATAATAAATGGCTAAGTGAAAGAGCAATTCTCGCACCCAAAAATATAGAGGTCCACGAAATCAACAATATTGTTTTGACCAAGATTCGAGACCAGGCAGTCCTTTACAAGTCAGTCGACACAGTTTTGGAACTAATGAAGCGGTTAATTATCCATCTGAATTTTTAAATTCCATAGATCTTTCAGGGTTTCAACCACACGTGCTACAACTAAAATAGGCGTACCAATAATACTTTTAAGAAATATAAACCCACCAAAGCTTTGCAATGGCACTCGACTTGCCGTAAAAAAAACAATGGAAAACCTAATAGAGGCCACAATCTTGACAGGGCCTTTTGAGGGTGAGGCTGTTCTTATTCCTCGCATTCCCATGATTCCAACGGATCTGCCTTTTCAATTTAAAAGATTGCAATTCCCAATTCGATTAGCATTCGCAATCACCATTAACAAAGCTCAAGGTCAATCATTAGAAAAATGTGGTATAGATCTTAATACTGATTGTTTTTCCCATGGACAATTGTACGTTGCATGTTCGAGGGTCGGTAAACCTGACAATCTATTTATATGCAGCGACAATTGGACAGCGAAGAATGTTGTATATTTGCAAGTTTTACGCAGTTAATTTGTATTGTATCTATCTATCTATCTATCTATATAAAAACGAGTTGTGTGTATGCATGTTTGTTTGTTTGTAAAAAGAGCGTTTGCATATGACGTCATTATTAATACATACGGCTTTGTATATGCACAGACAATGGGAAAGCCAAGAATGTTGTATATTCGCAATTTTTACGTAGTTTGAAACACATATATAAATCTATCTATATTCACAGGTGGGACACAGGGACACAACTACAATGGCACGTAACTAATATGGCGCGTAACGACTTACGCGCGCGGGGGGGCTTGGGGGGCGCGAAGCCCCCCCAACGTCATGTTTTCTGTGTCGGCTGACGTCATGAAATTAGTTGTCGTCATTTTTGCTTTGACGATGCTTAGTATATTGTAAAACACATTAATTTGGTTAATAATATACCATTTAAAACACCAAAATGAACATGCTGGAGTAGTCACTCGATGAGAGAGGGTGTCAGAACGGAGAATGAAGGTCCCAGGTTCAAATCCTGGTTAGGCTAAAAAAGGTAAAAATCTAAAAACTAAAAAAAAAACTGAAAAAACTAAAAAAGGCAAAAACTACAAAAAAAACTAAAAACTAATAAAAAAAAATTAAGAATGAAAATAAAAAAAAATAAAAAAGATAAAAACTAAAAAAAAAAGTAAAAAGAAAAAACGAAAAAAACTAAAAAAGCTAAAAAAAGGTAAAAACCAATAAAAAACTGAAAAAAAAGGAATAAAACAAAAAAAATTTTCATCTAAAAAACTAAAAAAAACTAAAAGAACTAAAAAGAAAAAAAAAACTAAAAAAAGGAAAAAAACTGAAAAATAAAGGAGAAAAAGAAAACTAAAAAAATATAAATAAAAATAAAAAAACTAAAAAGATAAAAACTTCAAAAAAAAAACTAAAAAGAAAAAAGAAAAAAACTAAAAAACCTAAAAAAAGGTCAAAACCAATAAAAAAAACTAAAAGGAAAAAAAGGGAAAAAATTAAAATTTATTTCATCATATACCAATTCAAAAACGAATGTATACCGGGATGACGACCGGGACACAGGAAATATAAATGACACAACTACAACGGGGACGCCGGGGGGCACAGGGGGATATAAATGATGACCGGGACACAGGGACACAAGGAATATAAATGACGCCCGGGACACTCAAAGAGAAATCAGAGACTGGAACACCGGGACACAAATGACGACCGGGAGACAGGGAATATAAATGACGACCGGGACACAGGGACATAACTACAAAGGGGACGCCGGGGTGCACAGGGGGATATGTAAATGACGATGGCGACTCAGGGAATGGTCGATTAGCAATCACCATCAACCAAGCTCAAGGGCAATCATTAGAATCATGAGGTATAGATCTGAATACAGATTGTTGTCCCATTGACCATTATATGTTGCATGTTCAAGAGTCGGTAAACCTGACAATCTATTTATATGCACAGACAATGGGACATCGAAGAATGTTGTATATTCGCGAGTTTTACGTAGTTAAAAACATATATATATATATATATATATTCACAGGTGGGACATAGGGACACAACTACAATGGCGCGTAACTAATATGGCGCGTAACGACTTACGCGCGCGGGGGGGCTTGGGGGGGGGGCGAAGCGCCCCCACCAACTAGGTGTTGGGGCTGCACGAAGCGCCACCCCAACAGCTAGTATATATATAAAAATAAGTTGTCTGTCTGTGGATCAGGTGACGTCATGTTTCTGTGTCGACTCTTCGACTAACGAAATTACAAACCGGGACATCGGGACACAAATGACGACCGGGACACCGCCACATAGGGAATATAAATGACGACCGGGACACTCAAAGAGAAAGCGACCGGGACACAAGGAATGTTCGATTAGCAATCACCATCAACAAAGCACCGGGACACAAATGACGACCGGGACACAGGGAGTATAAATGACGACCAGGACATAAGTAAAAAAAAACTAAAAAAACTAAAAAAAAAGGTAAAAACTACAAAAAAACTAAAAAGAAAAAAAAACTAAAAACTTATAAAAAAACTAAAAAAGCTAAAAAACTAAAAAACATAAAAATGAAAAAAAAGGAAAAATAAATGAAAAATAAAGGAGAAAAACAAAACTAAAAAAAATAAAAAGAAAAAAAAAGAAAAAAGAAAAAAAAACTAAAAAAAAGTAAAAACCAAAAAAAGACTAAAAATACAAAAAGGGGAAAAATACAAAAATTTATTTCATCATATACCATTTCAAAAACGAATGTATATACAGACCGGGACACTGGGATACAAATGACGACCGGGACACAGGGAATATAAATGACGACCGGGGCACAACTACAACGGGGACGCCGGGGGGCACAGGGGGATATATAAATGACGACAGGGACACAGGGAATGTTCGATTAGCAATCACCATCAACAAAGCTCAAGGGCAATCATTAGAATCATAAGGTATAACTAAAAAAACTAAAAAAAGGTAAAAAACTAAAAACTAAAAAAAAAAACAATTCAAAAACGAATGTATATACAGACCGGGACACCGGGACACAAATGACGACCGAGAAACCGGGACACAAGGAATATAAATGATGCCCGGGTCACTCAAAGAGAAATCACAGACTGGGATACGGGGACACAAATGACGACTGGGACACATTGAATATAAATGACGACCGGGACACAGGGACACAACTACAACGGGGACGCTGGGGGGCACAGGGGGATATATAAATGACGACGGCGACACAGAGAATCGTCGATTAGCAATCACCATCAACAAAGCTCAAGGGCAATCATTAGAATCATGAGGTATAGATCTGAATACGGATTGTTGTCCCATTGACCATTATATGTTGCATGTTCAAGAGTCGGTAAACCTGACAATCTATTTCTATGCACAGACAATGGGACAGCAAAGAATGTTGTATATTCGCAAGTTTTACGTAGTTAAAAACACATATATATATATATATATATATATATATCTATATTCACAGGTGGGACATAGGGACACAACTACAATGGCGCGTAACTAATATGGCGCGTAACGACTTACGCGCGCAGGGGGGCTTGGGGGGGGGGGGGGGGGCGAAGCGCCCCCCCAACTAGGTGTTGGGGCTGCGCGAAGCGCCACCCCAACAGCTAGTATATATATAAAAATAAGTTGTCTGTCTGTGGATCAGGTGACGTCATGTTTCTGTGTCGACTCTTCGACTAACGAAATTACAAACCGGGACATCGGGACACAAATGACGACCGGGACACCGCCACATAGGGAATATAAATGACGACCGGGACACTCAAAGAGAAAGCGACCGGGACACAAGGAATGTTCGATTAGCAATCACCATCAACAAAGCACCGGGACACAAATGACGACCGGGACACAGGGAGTATAAATGACGACCAGGACATAAGTAAAAAAAACTAAAAAAACTAAAAAAAGGTAAAAACTACAAAAAAAAACTAAAAAGAAAAAAAACTAAAAACTTTTAAAAAAACTAAAAAAGCTAAAAAACTAAAAAAACAAAAAATGAAAAATAAAGGAGAAAAACAAAACTAAAAAAAATAAAAAGAAAAAAAAAAGAAAATAGAAAAAAAACTAAAAAAAAGTAAAAACCAAAAAAAAACTAAAAAGACAAAAAGGGGAAAAATACAAAAATTTATTTCATCATATACCATTTCAAAAACGAATGTATATACAGACCGGGACACTGGGATACAAATGACGACCGGTACACAGGGAATATAAATGACGACCGGGACACAACTACAACGGGGACGCCGGGGGGCACAGGGGGATATATAAATGACGACAGGGACACAGGGAATGTTCGATTAGCAATCACCATCAACAAAGCTCAAGGGCAATCATTAGAATCATAAGGTATAACTAAAAAAACTAAAAAAAGGTAAAAAACTAAAAACTAAAAAAAAAAACAATTCAAAAACGAATGTATATACAGACCGGGACACCGGGACACAAATGACGACCGGGACACCGGGACACAAGGAATATAAATGACGCCCGGGACACTCAAAGAGAAATCACAGACTGGGACACCGGGACACAAATGACGACTGGGACACATTGAATATAAATGACGACCCGGACACAGGGACACAACTACAACGGGGACGCTGGGGGGCACAGGGGGATATATAAATGACGACGGCGACACAGAGAATTGTCGATTAGCAATCACTATCAACAAAGCTCAAGGGCAATCATTAGAATCATGAGGTATAGATCTGAATATGGATTGTTTTCCCATGGACCATTATATGTTGCATGTTCAAGAGTCGGTAAACCTGACAATCTATTTATATGCACAGACAATGGGACAGCAAAGAATGTTGTATATTCGCAAGTTTTACGTAGTTAAAAACATATATATATATACATATATATATATATATATATATATATATATATATATATATATATATATATATATATATATATATATATATATATATATATATATATATATATATATATATATATATATATATATATATATATATATATATATTCACAGGTGGGACATAGGGACACAACTACAATGGCGCGTAACTAATATGGCACGTAACGACTTACGCGCGCGGGGGGGCTTGGGGGGCGCGAAGGGCCCCACCAACTAGCTGCAGTATATTAAGATTTTAAATTTGGGATTTTTTCGAGCAGAAAGATTATGATTGCGAGTGTAAGTTTTTTTCTATTAAATAACAACAAGTTTTTTTTTAACTTAAAGCATGGAGCAACATTAAAACTAAAAAAAACAGAAATTATTCCATAGATGAAAGATGCTGTCCCCTATTCAACACCTCGGCCTTTCCACTAAAGTTTTTATTGTTTGAAAAAGCAGTTTTATTGTTTTACAAATGTGCATATTAATTTTGGTATATTTTTTCGGTAAATGAAGGGTTGTCCCATCCTCAATACCTTGCTCCTTACGCTACAGCTGTTAACACTTTAAAACTTCCATTTCATATTAAATGATCCCCGTGTTTTAGTAGAAGCCTGTAAAAGTAAGGACAAACAGTAAAACTTTAGCGTACAGAGCAAGGTATTTAGGAGAAGGAAGTCATCATACGTGGAATAATTTCTGTTCGTTTTAAAATTATGCTGGTAAATCTAGCTCACCCTCTATGAAAGATACCCCTGCCCTCTAGCAAAAATCCTCTGGGGATATTTATTCCAATGTGAAGTGCCATCCCCCCGTCAAATTCTCTCCAGACAGCTACATCCTCGCTCAGAATCTCCGCTCCCTATAAAATCACTTGCGGGCAATTCAGCCAAAAATTCTCCTAAGCATTCTTATATTTAAGAAGTATTGCTCTCCGATATACTCCATTTGATGGTGGAATTTTCATCAAGAGTACTTACATTTTTTATAGTCGTTTTTGTTTTAATTAAGACAAATTATCCTGGGCTCGTAGTTTTTAATGCGTAACATAAAACTTCTTAGATTTTATGTGTTTGAAATTAACATAAAATTTTGATTTTTCAATGTTTTAATTGTTATCTAAACTCATTTCTTAGATATTAGGTTTGTATTGGCCCAAATCACTCCTTCCTAACAGTTTGTTGCCCTGAACTAAATAAACACAAAGTATATAAAATATAAAATAAACACAAAATATAAAAATAAACACATAGCTAAATTTTTCCGTTCGAACTTCAATAAAAAAAGTCCTTGGCAACACTTGCTTTTTCTATCCTTGGAAATCCCTCTACAGTAATCCTGACCCCCCTTCTTTCTTTCTCCACATTTGAGCCAGCAAGCGTATGGATGTACACCTTCATATTACAGTAAAAGGAGAGTAATCGACTTGCAATTATCCAGGCTTAATCCAATTGAAGTAAGATCAGTACTTAATTTAAATCCCTTCTAAAACAACCAACTTTCTATATTTACCTTAAGGTTAACAGAGAGCTAGAAATGATTGGCATAAAATTGTGCTTTTTGAGCTGTCAGACATACGCCACCCCTTCAAACCTACACTCTGATTCACCAGCTCTCCTCCATAAGACCTGATATGGAACACATAAAAATCTATGACTCTAACAAACAACTATTAAATCCACTTGATTAAGTAACACTTCAAAAGAAATGTCCAGTGTTAGAACGTTTATTTTGTATGAACATCAATTTTACCCAGCAATCGAGTCTCGGTAATTTTGAATTTATTAGCGTTATAAAACAGAAGAAGTTTGAATTTATTTGTTTATAGTAAAGTGCAAATGACGTTCTGGCATTTAGAAAGCCTACGTGACAACCCTACTCGTGTTTGTGATAATTTCTATTCCTTTAAGGTAGACCTTGTGATTTATTACCATTTATGTTCGTTTTACGCTTGAATTCTGATTTGAATTTATAATTGCTCCTGTTTGTTTAATGTTGCCTTTTTTGTTTTCTTAGAAAAACATTATTTTATTGAAAAGTTTCTTAACTTTAATTGCTGTTCACGTTTAATTGATACATCTTTTTATTGGTTAATGAAAGGAAGTTTAGTAAACCTTTTTTTTTTGTATTTTGTCCTTAAGAATCAATATTTTGATTTCGTATTTACATTTTGAAAAAAAAATAATAGTAATTGCTCTAGTAAACATTCGATGAATTGGTAAGCGAAATATTAGCATATAAGTGGAAACAAATAAATAGACAGAAAATCTGCATAATTTTTGCCTTCTCTAAAGTCATCCTGACCCCGATCATGTTGCAACCTTGAAAATAGACAAATAGCGATCCATTGTTTCATTTATAAAAATCTTAATTGGCTATGTAACTTATTTTTCCACTGTATTTTAAGCTTATTTACTGAACATTTTTTGTTGTTAAAAAAAGAATGTTTAGAATCAATATATCTAGATTTGCTTGCAGTTGAGATTCTGTTGATTCTGAAACTTTAACTTGGATGTTTTTACGGTCTAACATTCTACACATGACAAAGAACATTTCACTCTAAGATTCCAAATAATAATATTTTCCTTCAAATTATTTTTTGTCCACGCATGATCATTAGTTTTTGAAGAATGAGGAACTTCACATAGGCTAGGTAGTGACTTTTGGGCTTTAATTTAAATTAAATTAAAAAAAACAAATTTTTTAAATGAAAGTAAGGAGCGACATTAAAACTTACAACGAACAGAAATTACTCCGTATATGAAAGGGGCTTTTCCTTCTCAACGCCCCGCTCTTTACGCTAAAGTTTAACTCTTTCTCTTAACTTTATATTTCAAAACAGTAAAAAAACTAGCGTAAAACAGTAAAAAACTAGCGTTCAGACAATAATACTTTTAAGAAATATCAAGCCACCAAAGCTTTTGCAATGGCACGCGACATAAGGCTGGACGCTCCTCGAGAAATTATACTGTCTTTTCAATTCTTTTTCAATCGCGGTATATCACACAAACACTCAAGGTTATCAGATTTCACTGCCGTCATTAAACTCAAGGGGTTTCTCACTGAAAATTATGATTAATGTATATTCATTCTTCGTAATTCGACAAGTAAATAGGAATATTTATTTGGAAAAGAACTATTATTCGAGGAGAAAAACTAGAGAAATTATTATTCGAGATTTTTTTTTTTGGAGGAGGGGGGTTCAACTCTTACGAAAGAAATACCAGGAAAACACAGGAAAATTAAACATTTCGCTGAGAAAATTAAGCATTATACAAATTTAAGGTGGGTGAATCCCTCGCCTGCGTGTGCGCCTGTGGTCTGGTCATCATTATTTGCCAGGAGACGCGGTATAAAATTGTGGAAATTACAAATAAAAAGTACATATTTTCGGGTTTTTACTTCATGCAGACCTATTTAGAAAAATATAATTTAAATAATTGCTCGCAGCGAAGTGACAAATTTATTTCATTTTATCAAAAAGTTCGTGGTAACGAACTGTACTAAGGAGCGACCCGGCTCAATAGTAACCAAAACTCTAAAAAACGGATTTTTTGATACCAATAGCTACATGAACAAAATCGCATTTTAATGCTGACTTTAAATATATGAGATACCTATCTAAAATTACGAGTCTAAAAAAAATTGCCTTATTTTAGAAAATAGAGGGAAACACCCAATAAAAGTAATAAAACCAAAATTACACTCATCCGAATCAGCCTATCAGGGAACCCTACCGTGGAAGTGTTAAGCTTCTATCAGCAAAAATATGCATTTTTTTCCAGGGGTGATTATATCGAACCAGTTGTCATAGAATGTTGCGAGCGGGCTCATTCCAACGGAAATGAAGTTATATACAAGTGAATTATATATAAAAAAATGAAGTATATAGTACCCTTTTTAAGTGATTTAAAAAATTGGAGGGCACCTAGGCCTCTTCCCACGCTAATTATTTTCCCACAGTCACCCGATTAAAATTCTGAGATAGCCATTTTATTCAGCATAGTCGAAAAAACCTTATAACTGTGTCTTTGGGGACGACTTATTCCACCAGAATCCCCGTGGAAGGGGCTACAAGTTACAAACTTTGATCAGTGTTTATATAGTAATGGTTATTTGGAAATGTACAGACGTTTTCAGGAGGATTTTTGGTTGGGGGGGGGGGGGTTGAGAACAGGGGGTTATGTTGGGGGAACTTTCCATGGATGAATTTGTCATGGGGGAAGAAAATTTCCATGAAGGGAGCGCAGGATTTTCTAGCCTTATTTCAAAATAGAACAATACAAAAATAAATATGAAACAGTTTTTTCAACTGAAAGTAAGGAGCAGCATTAAAATTTAACACTAACAGAATACAGAAGTTCGTTACGTAAGCTAACTCGTAAGTTACGTAGATCGTTTACTAGCAAAAACGTTCGTAAAATATTAAAAGTTCTAGTTGCCTTTTTAAGTAACCAAAACATTGGAGGGCAACTAAGCCTCCTCCCCTGCTCCTTTTTTCTCAAAGTGATTCTATCAAAATTATGAGAAAGCCATATAAATATAAAATTTCGTTTTAATTATTCATCTGTGGAGAGCCAAAATCAAAACATGCATTAGTTCAAAAACGTTCAGATATTAAATGAAAAAAAGACATGTTTTTAACTGAAAGCAAGGAGCAACATTAAACCTTAAAACGAATATAAATTACTTCGTATGTGAAAGGGGGCTGCTTCCTCCTCAACGCCCCGCTCTTTACGCTAAAGTTTTACTCTTTTTCTCTCAATTCTACTTTTTAAAACAGTAAAAAACTTTAGCGTAAAGAGCGGGGCGTTGAGGAGGGAGCAGCCCCTTTCATATACGAAGTGATTTCTGTTCGTTTAAGTTTTAATGTCGCACCTTACTTTCAGTTAAAAAAAACTTGTTTTTTTTATTTAGCTTATCCATATGGGTTCATTAAAAAATATTCTAAAGTTCGATTGTTGCTTGAGTATTTGTATATCTGAATTTGTATTCGGATAAGACTGTAATGCCACATGATAACTACCCATACCTAGCACAGTTGGATTTATATAAACGGTTCTCGTATTTCCATACTTCTTGGCAACCTTCCGTCGACAATTTCGGGTAACAGTGCCTCAAAATAAAATTTTTTTAGATTTGGCAGCATTTTGTTAGACCAGAATTCACGGTCACGACCAATCTTTTCATAATATAATTCCTCTTCCCCTAAAAATATTACAAAGTATACAAAATCAATGTCACAACATTCCAATTGCATTTGAATTTGGTAATAGTAGTCATGTGTTCTTTTCAGCTTTATTTCACTATTAACTTTCTTTTCTAGACATGAATTTTTTTTTAAAGCGCTATCCACTCTTCCAATGTAAGCCCTTTTGCTGTCAAATGGCACTTCACCTCCAAAAGAGCCTTCTCACCCGAAGGAAAAATTGCTATCCCGTCCGGACTGGCCCCTAGAAACCCATATTCCTTGTGAATGAAAAGCCCAGCAGAGTTTACAATGCAACCCATTTTCTTTGCAAAAGCTGCAATAGCTACAGGCTCATACATCTGACCATGCTCCATTGCCTTTGTTTGGCGGTTTCTGGGATACAGCAGCTGCCGAACTAATGAGCCCACAGTCTTCAACCGCCTTTTACAAACAGCACCAGCTACGGAAGCTGTAATTCTGTTTTTTCTGTATTCTATCCAGCTATTATCGATAGAATTTCTCTGAAGCCTAGTGGCTTTTTCGATACTGAGGATATCTGTTGCAGTACATTGGAGACGAGTCTAAAAATCTGTTTTTGCAATTTCGAGCGCACTGCAATCAAGATCCGGAGCAGTTGCGTTCGAGCCGTAGTTTTTGTCTGCTCCGGTTGGCTCCCTGATTTCTTTTGAAGGGAGTTTTGTGGAAGCATTAGTGAAAAGGCGCTTTTTAGCAGACAGTTTTT